>NC_034413.1:69758932-69837973 GCF_002078875.1 Numida meleagris | reverse complement strand
GGTTGGGTTGGAAGGGACCTTAAAGATCATAGAACCACAGAATGGTTGGGTTGGAAGGGACCTTAAAGGCTGTTCAGTTCCAAAACCCCTGACATGGACAGCACACCACCCACCAGCTCAGGCTGCCCAGGACCCCATCCATGGCCTTGGGCACCTCCAGGAGTACGACACCCATACTTCTCTGGGCAGCCTGTTCTAGTGCAATCACCAAAACACGGAACGTGTTTTAAAGGTGATTTTAAAAGTAATCGTGAAAGCACAGCCTTTAAGGTTGTTCCATGTTTGCTCAGTGGCGTTGCTGAGCAATATGAGGTCTACCAGGTGATGCCAAGACCGCTAAACCCACTTCAGATGCTCAAAGGAAAAAACTAATTCTAATTGCATCTAAGTGTCTTTCCAATGAGGGAAGAAATGGACTCTTTTAAGTCCCTGCTATGCAACAAGTAAGGCATTTTTTATATTTCTAGGAGGCCTGGCTAGCATGTGCTTTGGGAAAACTCATCCCAGGCGCAGACTGAGGCCCACACACTGGTGCAGCCATGGGGGGAGCCATGGGAAGAGAAGGGAAGAGTTAACTCCCTGAGTTGAGAGCATTACCTGTCACATGCCACAACTCCGTAATTACAGCTTCATGCCTCTCAGAAAAAAGGTTCTTATAAGAGTCTTTTAATCTAAAAGGCCAATTATATTAAAACAATGACTTCCATACTTAGATCCCCCTCTCCATGCACGCTATTGTGTTTGGTATAAATTTAGCAAGTTATACGGAAGATTAAAAATATGATTGCTGCTTGCCTGGAGGTAAGCAAGGGCGGTCCCCAGCAACGCAAAGCTCTGCTTTGTATTTCCATGGGGTGCTCAGCTCTGGGTGAGCATCTGGGGTAGCAATGTGGCTATCCTTCCATGACCATCCTGTGCCCAAAGCCACGCTGATGTTATGGGTTGTCGTCACAAAGCAAGGTGTATGGGATGCAGTGGAGTGTTCTCAGGTTGGATATTGGTCTGTGCTGAGATCTCACATTTATCCATGTTTAAATCACACTGGTCATTCTGTTTATACTGTTTGTGAAGGGACACGATGTGGTTTTCCCTGGCCTGTGAGCTCCAATGAGAAGCAATTAGCCTGAATGACACAGTGTGGAGATACGGGCAGGGCTCCAGAGCACCTCCCACTTCCAAGCAGTAACGGATTAATTCTGATATATATAACAAATCATGTATTTTTGGAGGGTTCACTACATCTCGCAGCTGCACCTTTCAGTCTCGGGGTGCATTGCTGGTGCCACCTGCACACAGTGCCAAGGTACAGCATGGCCTTTCCCTGGGCGATCTCAGTTCAGAACCATGGGCTCAGAACCCAGAGCCCCGATATTTATTGCCTTCCTCCCCAGCTCTCCTCTCCTGAATCAATAGTGCTGCAGGGTTAAAAGGTTCACTGCCTAGATCTTTTATTTATGCATTTACTTTATCCTCCCCCGCCAGGGCAGGGGATTTAAGATTTAAAAATTCCTTCTTCTCAAAAGCTATGATAAATATTGATGCAGTGCCTCAAGTAGCCTGAGCACAAGCCAGTATCTGTGAGGACCAGAAAGAAACTGGGCCTCTCTTCCAGACTAGAGCAAGGACTGACGAGCGCCGGCACTAACGAGCTGTCGACGCTGCAGCTCCTGTTGGAATTCACGTGGCGCTTGTACAAGATCAAGTGGAAATATTGGGAGATACCATCATTTCAATAGCAAGTGGCCCAAGGCTTTTGTTTCTAATAAACGGACAAGTTCCTTTAAGCCCGGTAATTAATCTGATAGATCCTTTCAATTTTATCAGCCCTTCTGTGACACCGCTCTTTAATCTCAGAGGCTCAGGCTTTCCTTAGGGCCGAAGCTGGTGACAGCAAGGCCGAGCTGCTTGCAGTGCTGGTCACTGCCGCCGTGCCCATGGCTCAGTGCAGCATTGCTGCTGGGGCTGCATGTCTCAGATCCCGAAATCAGGGTTTGCAGCTCAGTGCCCGAGCAGAACAGGAGTGAAGAGCTGGGTGATGGCTGGGGTCTGGGGGAAGCATGAGGAGCATCTGCCTTTCCTCCATCTTTTATTGCTCAGATGAATTACGGCCTCAAGGAGAGAGGCACAGAGGTTTTTTTACTGCTTTCAAGGAAGTGTGCTCAGGTGAGGTTTCTTTATTGCTTGGGCCACTCTTCTCCCTGCAGCTGGCTCAAGGTGGCTGTCCCATTGGGAGAGATGTGCTCCTTCCCAGGCAGACAGCCAGGTCACCTCTAAGAGCCCATCTGGTGAGGTTCAGCTCATGTTCCACCATCTAGCCACCCCTGCAGTTCGTTTCACTGGTATTTTTTATGAAAGAAGCTATACAGCGCCATTCCCCTTTGGGACAGGTTGTCCAGCCCAGGGCCTCCACCCTATGTTTCTCAGTGGGGGTCCCTGGGCTGTCTGCAAGGGGCACGAGGGGCGAGCTTGAAGTAAATGAACCATGGAATCATAGAATATCCCACATTGGAAGGGACCCATAAGGATTGCCGAGTCCAACTCCAGGTGAAGCTCTGGAGGAAATTAAATTAAGGCCACCCTAATTCCAAGGAAGGCTGTCAATGTGGGGATTTAATGAGGTTTAACTAATCCACTTTATAAATTAATTCAGATTAATTTCTCTGGGCTTCCCCAGGTAGGCAAGCTTCGGGAGAGAAAGGAGAAAGCCTTCCAGCAATTGGCTTACTGAAGGTGAGAGGATTATGCGAAGAGAAACCTTTCGAAGAGCGATATGCATGATTTTAATCACACAGCTTCCACTGAAATTAAGATGAAACAAGCCATTAATAGCCCCAAACTTTTCACTGTGATAAGAAAGGAATCATGCTGTCATGGTTCTGCTGGCTGTGAGCACCAGGCTCCAGCAAACAGCTCGATGCAAAGCTCAGCACTGCGGCCCGAGGGACAGCTGAGATTGAAGGCAGGATCTCTGAGCTGACAGCTTCATGCACTGCACATTGCCTTGCCACAGCACTCTCCTGTCTGCACAGAGCTGTACGTCTCCTGTCCCAGGTCCTTGCACGGAGCACAGATGCTGTCCCTTTGCCCTCCTGACCCACACTGCTTGTTCTTTATGAGGTTTTGGTTGTCTCAAATCTTTCAGAGTTTCACTGAATGTAAAAAAGGGAAGAGACCAAGCAACACCAAACTTCATGGAATCATAGAATCATTAAGGTTGGAAAAGACCTCTGAGATTCTCCCATCCAACCATCAGCCTGCCATGAATGGGTACTCGACCTTTTTGACAAGTGATGGTCAGATTGTAGTGAGAAGTACATGATGCCTAAGCCCATGCCTTTGATTTGGGCAGTAAGATATCACATTCAAATTATTTGGAGCTGTTGGGCAAATAACAAAAAACATTTGGAAATCTCTGTTATGTTACCAAAAGGAAGCGCTGACCCATCAGCTATATCATCTGTCTATATCTGTATCACTATATCATAATATAACAATATCACTGTATGACAATATCACAAAATCACAATATCACTGTATCACTATGTAATTATATCCATCCTGTTCATAATAAATACACATGTATAGATCCATACATACACATGTGTATATGTATATATGTAATATATTTACACACACATGTAGAAATACATGTGTGTATTGCATGCATACACATACACACAGATACATTTATACAACCACATATGCACATGTATGTACATATCTGTAGATATTTACCTAAGACATATAATACATATATTATAGATATATATGTTTTATAGATACATATGTATAGACACATCTGTACATATCAGCGTGTATCTGTGTATAGATATACAGTGTATACATATGTACATATGCACATATGTATAGTGTGTAATGTATGCAATATGTGCATATATATGTGCGTATATGTGCGTGTAGCATGTGTATATATATGTACACTGTATATCTATGCACAGACATACATATATGAATAGACATGTATGTCCACATATATGCATATACCCATACATGTGTATATATATGAATGTATTCATATATATGCATACATACACGCAGATATATATACATAGGTATAGGTGTATATATACATTACAATGCATATATACCTACACACACATATGTACCTATCTACACATGCATACCCATGCATATTTGGACACATTGCTGCATTGCTGGAGGCAATGGAGCTGCACACACCTCTGTGCCTGTGACATAGGATCTATATAACTGTGAGCATGCCGGGAGCGCTGACGCTCCGTCTCCTACACCCGCATGCCACCCGACACACAGCCACCATGGGGAAGGACCTGATGCGGAAAATTTGTCGCTGCGCAGAGAGATGTGATCCTCAATGAATAAATCCAATATATTCTACATCAATCTCCTGCTACGGCCTCTTTTATTGCACCAGCCAGCATGTTTCTCCACTTGAGAGGCTGGAGAGCCTTATTTATTAGCATCGGAACACAAGCGCTTCGCCGCGTCTTTGTCTGCTTTACTGCCTTTGTCACTGTGCCGCTGCCACTGTGCATCCCTTTATTTTGTGAGGTTGATCATTTAGGCATTAAACCTTTGTTCCTACCTGAAATGTCAGCTGTGCAAGCCTTTTCCTTGGGGGCGGAGCATCTCTTGGGGTACAAGGACGGGGTGCAGCACGGTGCTGCCAGCACAGATCTCCAGTCCCTCCCCAGCACTGGGAGATCCTCACTGGTCACCGTGGTGATGCTTCATGAAACACAGGAAAGCCATGCTGTGTATGGGCAAGGGAAGGGGTTGTCCCACTCTGCTCTGCATCCAGCACTGCATGCACACTGGATGCCACAGTATCACAGGGACATCAAAATACAAGAGTGTCCAAAGGAGGGCTGCAAAGATGGGAAAGGGTCTGGAGGGCGAGGGGCGTGAGGGGGACCTGAGGGCCCTTTGTTTGTTGGGCCCAGAGAAGAGGAGCTGAGAGGAGGCCTCATGGCGGCCTACAGCTCCTTATGGCCCAACAGCTCCTCATGGCCCTACAGCTCCTCATAACAGCCCAACAGCTCCTCATGGCCTTACAGGTCCTCATGGAGGCCTACAGCTCCTCATGGCGGCCTACAGCTCCTCATGGCGGCCTACAGCTCCTCATGGCGGCCTACAGCTCCTCATGGAGGCCTACAGCTCCTCATGGCGGCCTACAGCTCCTCACAGCCCTACAACTCTTCATGGAGGCCTACACCTAACCCATGGTGGCCTACAGCCAACACATGAGCTCTGCTCTCTGGTGACAGTGACAAGGCCCGAGGAAACAGCACAGAGCTGTGTGAGGGGAGGGTCAGGTGAGGGTATGGAAAGGCTGTGCTGCAGAGGGCGGTGGTCATGGCACAGCTCCCCAGGGCAGCTGGCACGGCCCCGAGCTGCCGGAGCTCAGGGAGCACTGTGACACAGCTCTCAGCCATAGGGTTAGAGTGGGGCTGTGTGGGGCGGGGGTTTGGACTTAATGGCCCTCAGAAACCCCTTCCACCTCAGGATATGCTGTGACTCTGTGATTCTATGATCTGGTTGTCCTCCAAGAGGCACAGCAAGAGGCATCAAGATGCAAACAACAAAGCAGCTTTTGAGGACACCTGTGCTGCTGTACACAGCAGACACAATGAAAACAGTGCCAGCAGCGTAATGGTTTAACCTGGTGGTGCAAATGTGCTCAGCCATCTACCCATAATAATGCAAAAACAAATATTACAGCATTATGGCTTTCAGGTATTTTCCCAGAGAAGCCACGTTTGATATTGCTTTGAGAGCATGGCCAGGGTATACGGCTGGAGATAAATGCGTGGGGCAGACTTATATTCAGTTCCCGGCAAAATGGGGGGATATAAGCCAGTCCGACCTCATATTATGTTGATTCCAAAGTAATTACATTTGTTGTTTGCAGGATCTGTAGTAAATCGAGTTGTGGCAGTTATGTGGATGCTTCACAGAAGCAATTTCAGAGATCATTAAATATATCTTACATTGGTTACACATCACATTAACCCCTCCAGCACCTCGAGACATATGACATCCATTCACCAAATAGGCAGTTTTTGTGGGACTGGATGCCAAAGGCAATCCAATAGAGACAAAACCAGGAAATGTTTGCCAGTACTGCAGAGGGCTGTTGTTCACTACAGAAACACAGGGACTGAGAACTGTGTGCGTGGCTCATACAAACTGCAGACCACCTCAGGGGGAGGAAAGCCATGGCCTATGGTCTCTCCCAATGTGCCAAAGCCCCACACTGTGCAGTGGACACAACGGGCACTGCAGCCTGGTTGAAAACTTTTGTCATCACTGCAAGGAGGTGGGGAAGAAGCAGCATTTCAGGGCAGAGAAGGCAAAAACCCAGCAGCTTGACAGTCAGAAAACTTCCCCATATGGCAGGAAACACCAGCTCACGTCCCATCTCCACCCTCTGAAGATGTCCATGGTATTTTTAAACAACACCTAAATATAGATGAGCACGTGCCACACGAGGGGAACATACAGGGGTTGGGTCCCATGACAGCTTTCACCCCCTTGGCCTCCTTTTGGAGCATCACAGCCGTGGAGCTGTCCTGCAACATGCAGCCCCAGCTCCACGCAGGTGGTGGTGATGGCAAAGCCAGCAGCTCTGGGTTCTGGCACTGCTCCTGCCCTGCTCAGAGACAGCGAGACTGCCTGCGGGTGTCTGACTGAATGCAAGCTGTGTGCAGGTGTGAAGGACACCAGCAGGCAGCAAGCAAAACGTGCTGGCAGAGCAGGAGGAGAAGCTCTCCTAGGATGCTTTTTGTTTCATCTGATCTAATTCAGCCCTTGTCTAATGCAATCTTTAATGCCATAATAGGATTTTGGCCAAGCCTTGAGATGTGTGCAGCCTCGTCATGCTCTTTTTGCCTTGGGAGTTGTTTTTATTGTTGGGCCACAGCTTTGCCCCCATTATCATCCATCACTACAGTGAAAACAATTCCAAGAGGCTTTGTCTGCAATGTGACAAATGTCTGGGGCAGCGCTGCCCATGTACACTCCTTGTGGACTTGCGGAGAGGAGCTAAGGTCCTGGGGACAGAGGTGCTGTGCACAGGGCTGAGACTCTGGCAGGAGCTTGCACCAACTGCACTGGAGCCAGAGATGCATTCTGCTGGGATGGAGGGGGTGAGGAGGTGCTGGCTGAAGTGGTATAGCTTTGGTTTAGGCAGGATGGCTATCTGCTCAGCATCCCATGTCTCTGTGGAAAGACCCTGAGGATCACCAGAGGAGGGTCAGGTTGAGTATGAGGAATGATTTATTCTCCAAAGAACAGTCAGGCACTGGCACAAACTGCCCAGGGAGTGGGGGGGCACCGTCCCTGGAGGTTTTTAAGAAAAGTGGAGATGTGGCCCTTGGGGACATGGTCAGTGGGCATGGTGGGGGTGGGCTGGAGTTGGTCTTGGGGATCTTAGAGGTTTTTTCCAACCTTAACAATCCTATGATTCTGTGATTCTATGATGTTTTAGGCTCCCAGAGGTTACCTGGTGACCTGCCCTCAGAAACACATTTTCTATTCCCTCCTTAAGAAAGGGTGCAAAAATAACCCTTGTTGGTGCATCAGCAATCTACGGCATCCAGGAGCATGTTCTGTGCACATTGCACAGCTGCATTATGCATGCCTGTGTGTGGGAGTAGCAGAGCAGGGCACAAAAAAAAAAATCTCATCTGGTTTTTATGTGCTGTAAGTGCAGAGGGAAAGGGCACTTGTGCGATACATCCCTCCTTCCCCAGTGGCAACAGAAGGCAGTGTTTTACAGCACCTTGAAAGGCCCCAAGTAAATGAAGCCCGTGTCCACTGCATAACAGAGGGAGAGCACTGAGGGAGCATGCCTTCTTTCTGAGCTCTCCTGCTTGTACACTGCTTGCACATGGCTTTTCCCTTTTGCCACCCCCAGTCCTGACCCCATAGGTCAGGGGTTGGCCCTGAGCCTGCCCTCTTCAGCCAGGAGCTCTCCTTTGTTGTAGCAACACCAACATCCAGGAACCAAAAATGTCCCCAAACCTCTTTCTTCCCCAGCACATGACTGCAGGTGAAAGGGGAACCCCTGCCCCACAGCCCTAAATCCTATGGAAAGTGTAAAGAGAAGGAAGTGGGGAGCAGACCATGCACTTGATACGCGTTGGTTGGCAAACCCTTAGCTATCTCACCCTTCCAGCTGCCAGGGCTTGAAGGATATCCCCCAAACTGTTCCTCTCCTCCCCCCACAGCTGGGGGTCGCGGGGGCGGGAGGCAACTGGATGTTCAACAAGCTGAGAGTATCCCAAGGTTCCCCTTCACCCTCCTGAAATCACATCTGTTTTTTGTTTCCGCAGCTGACACATCCTCCGAGATGCATCCCTCTTGGCTGGATTAGTCACATTGCAAGATTTAAAGGGAAAAAAGAACACAACCTTATGCACACAGTTATTCTCGGTCTGAAAACGGTAGTTTTGGAGCAGAACGGAGCTGGAGGGCTGGAGTGTAAACCGAGATGCTCTATGTGATAAAGACCAGCTATTAAATAATTGCTGGGAGGAGGGGATCTAAATACTGCATTTTGGAGAAAGTGGATTCTTAGTCAAGCTAACAAACCCTTATTTTTGAGGCTCGGGCCTTAATGAAGGCAGAGGCTGGATGCTGCTGTTGCAGAGCCATTGCTTGGGACATGGCATGGCTGTGGGGCTGGGAGCACAGCTGGGGCCCTGAGGCCCCTCTCATGGAAAGCTGGGCCATAGGATGGCCTCGGGGGCTTTCAGATCACCCCAGAGAGCTCGAGGAGCCCCTGCAGAACCCAGTGTCAGCATCACAGCTCTGTGGGCTGTTCTGCACTACAGCCAAATGCTCCTCATACTGCTTAAACTGCAGCAAGCATTTATTGGTAATGATTTTGGAGCTGAAGGGAATTCCAGGAGGAACTTCCAGAACTGTGCAGCTATTAGGTACAAATAGTTGCTTTGGAGATGCTAAATATTGATGCTTCCCTCTTTCTTGACCTCAGGCCGGTGGGGAAGCTGAGTGTTTGTAACCACAAACTGCTGAACTAGAAGGAAAATCTTGGGTACAATTTTTTGCTGGTTTTGCACGGACCGACCATGGAGCTCGTTGCGTGGGTGGATGCGTGCAGCTGGGATTCATTCCTTTGGTCCACCCATGGCGCAGAGAGCTCTGAGGCCCCACTGTGTCAGGCTCAGCTGCAGGGCAGGATGGCTGCATTTGAAGAGCCGGTGACTTCAGAGCTGCAATGGAATTAATGGGAACGTACTGAATTTTTGAGGTGCTGGAGGTGTCCTTCTGCACACCTCTGGGGCTCTTTGTTTCCTTGTTTCTCCCCATTTTGTTTTCTGACTCACTTTATGAAGAACACATTTCCAATAATGCCCTTGGAAGGAGCACTTGATGATTGAGTGGTCTCGGTGTAATTTGCCTGCTGCTGAGTGTCGTGTTCCAGTTCTACCTAAATTTGGGCTGATGATTTATGAGTTAATGTTTCCTATTGCAAATTATATTTAAAGAGAAAAATGGGGCTTATTTTTTTTATTTTCAGAAAACCTAATGTTTATGCTTCATGTGCCACCGGAAGAAATAGAGTATTGCTGTTTGCAGACCACTTTTCCAGCAGGTAAAATGAAGTTATTCGGGCCATAGAGCTCTACTTGATATATGAATGGAATAAAATGAAAAGGCATTCACGGCCTGATTTGAAACCTCTTTAAGCCCTTGGGAGTCTTTTTTCCTTGCCATTACCGAGCTGAGCTCAGGCTGCCTCTATCTCATGAGGGCCTGGATGCCACTGCTCTTGTAGTAGCACAGCTCAGCTCTGAGTTCCACCTCCCAGAACAAGGACAGTGGATGTTCCAGTGCTGTCATTTAGTTAGCCCAATATTTGCACTTTTGTTGGCAGTGGTAGTGGACCTGTGATGCACTTTTCCGATCACATCAATCCATGCGAGAGATGTTCTGACATCCTGCTGGGCTTGTAGAAATGCGTGCACCATCTCTGCTTTTTCCAACACCTTTCTGGAGCATTCCCTCGCCTCCCATCTTCTGTCTCACCTGGCACGAACTCCCCCAGCTGAGCATGCATTATTAAAGCCATCGCTTCTCATTACATCAGCCACCGAGGTGAGTGCGGTGCCTGTGAATGGCACTGACAAAGAGCTGCTGCCGGAGGAGATCCCAGGAGCACCTGGAGATGTTCCTCACCCACCAGCTTCCTGGTCACTGTCATTGTCAAGGGGAAGTGGCTGCTCTCCTCCCTCTTGTGTCAACGTGTGGGGCACCCAGCTTTATGCAACCCTTGGTGGTGCCCCACGGCAGCTCCAGCTGTGTCTTCTGGTCAACAGCATCAGGGGATGCTGAAACACAACGTTCTGCAGAAAGCCAGTTCAGAACAGGATGGCTAATGAGGAGCAAAGGACTCAGAGCTCTGAGTTCAGCAGCTGGAGCAGGAAGGAAGAGACACAGTGCCCTGATGCTGGGAGATGGCAGATATCATCACTGCAGCCCTATCATCATTGCAGTTATCATCACTGCAAGCAACTGCACCTCCCATATTTCATAGCCATGTTCTTCATCCCATACTCCTCATCCCATCTTCCTCATGCCATATTCTGCACCTTACGTCCTCCATTCTACACTCTGCATCCCATGTTCCATCTTCCACATCCCGTATCTCGTGCCCTGTACATTGTATTTCATGTTTCACAGCCACGAGTTTGGGGCTGAGTGAAAGGAAATGGCTCGGCCGTTTGTGAAAGAAGCAAAAAGAAAGAAGTCACACCAGTGTCAGTTTGAAGTGATTTGTTGCAGCTTAGCCTTGTTTTAATCTTTGAAAGGTGGATTTTTCCGCATTTCATTTTGCCTTCCTTGCAGCTTTGTGAACTTTCAAAGGGCTTGGAGGAAAAAAAGACCAACAAATCCTGAACTTCTGAATCCCAAATGGCTCCCAGTTCCTCCTCCGAAGCAGGTTCGCCCCTCCTTCCATCAGCCCATTTGTGAAAGCAGATCTGTGAGCACAATCCAGGTGCGGGCTCCCGGGCAGGGAGAGAAAACCAGGATTTACAGCTTTGCTTATCCCTAGCTGGAGTTCTTAGAGGGGTTTTTAGCAAGCAGATAGAAACCCCGACTGATCCTGCCTCTGCGCTGAATAGGAGTACTTGCACTGCCTTAACTTTAAGTATTTCCTATTTGTTTCTGTCACATAATTTTAAGATCATTATAGCCCGGAGAAGTCCATGACCTCATTCAGTCAGAGCAGAGCAGAGATGCACAGAACCGCTCCCTCTGCCCTCTCAGCACAAAATCCTGCCGACACCGGAGCGAGGACTTTGGGCAAAACCCCTCCTTTTACATAATATTTGTGCTGAGGCTCTCAGGTAAGCTCATAGAAATGGCACAGCATGAGGAAACTGGGAGATATTTCCTACAGACGGAGACCAGGAGCAGCGCTCATCGCTGTGCACAGCCACTGCAGCATTCCAAGGAGCCTGTCCCATAGCTGTGCCTTCGTGGGGCACCAACGCACGCAGAAGGGGTGGTATCAGACAAGGCACTTGCACTAATTAATGTTGGATGGGGTGATAGGTTGTTTTTTTTTTTTTTTTTTCTTTTTCCCCTCGGCAGCTGGTCTTAAATGCAGACCGATTCACCAAAGTGATAATTAAGAGTAATTACGAAGCACATTGTAGCTTGCCCGTCCTCGGATGGGTAACATCTTCTGGGAACTCCGCTGTCATTTCCAGAGCACAGTGACCAAATTCTGCTTCAGATAACAGTGGGGGAGGGTGCATATTGGCCATGCAGCAGGATATCCCAGCTTCTTCCTCTGTATGCACAGAGTCTTAAAATTGGAGGCACTCCCTGTGTGCCCCCCCTGTGCCCCCATGGTGCCTGGAGCCCACGCACTGACCTCCCGCTGCCCCTCCAAGCCCAACAGACCTGTCATTTTCCCATCAATTATTTTGGAAACACTATTCTTGCTGCTGCCCTCTGTGATTTACGGTGACTTTTATAGAGAGGAATTGGGAGAGCAGTCAGATCGCAGCTCTGACTCCAGGCAATACATCCACCGTAAATTTAAACTTTCAGACTCAGAGCTGCGTGGCCAGCCCAAACCCTCCTCTCTCCCCGCAAGCAGTGTTGCTCTGGAAAGAAACACGAGGATGCGGGCATCCTTTTGGGAAGCAGAATTAAATCTGATCTCGTAGAGGGTGCAGAAGATTTTTTGTATGGTTTGTCCAAGATGTGTGGCCTGGAGAAGAGAAGGCTCTGAGGAGGGCTGAGAGCAGCCTGTCAGTACCTAAGGAGGGCTGTAGGAGGGATGGGGACAGACTCTGCAGCTGGATCTGCTGTGAGAGGACAAGGGCAAATGGTTTCACACTAAAAAAGGGGAGATTCAGACTGTATATAAGGAAGAAAAGGGCGGTGAGGCACTGCACAGGGTGTCCAGAGAGGTGGCGGTGCCCCGTCCCTGCAGACACCCAGGGTCAGGGTACAGGGCTCTGAGCACTGATGGAGCTGTGGCTGTCCCTGTGCATTGCAGGGAGTAGGACTAGGTGGCCTTGAAGGTCCCTCCCAACTCAAACAACTCCATGATTCCATGATACTGTAAAACAGGGTCTATGTTTTCTCCCACATTTTGCACGCGTTAGGCACAGAGCAAATCCCCATCCCATCAGGACCGCAGGCTGAGCCCTCACTGCAGCCCTCCCACCCCACCCACCTTTTCAGCAGCAAGAAAATCCCTTTTGCAGTGTTTGCTCCTTCATCCCAAGCTCTGGATGTCACTGAGCACCAATCATGGGAGCGGAGGGGCTTCCTGGGGAGCAGCGCCAGCTCCTGCCCGTGCCTGCGAGCGCTGCCAGCAGGAGCCCTTTTGTACACTTTTCCTTTTGCTCTGCTTCCAGAGGGCTGTTCACAAGCTGGCAAAGGCCCGGCAAATTAGTAATAATGAGCTAATTTCCATGCCATCTGCTGATTGCTTTCCTCAGCAGCACTTGGCTCCCGAACAGGAGTTTTCCCACTCTCCTTCTGTCTCTGGACACAGTGACGGCCCGCCGGCATTCGGGAAGTGGTTCAGCAGGGAAACCTCCTGGTGGGTCCTGGTGTGTGGAGCTGGTTTTTGGGAGCATCACTGCCTCTGGAGAGCCACAAGCCACTCTGGGGATAGGCAGTGCTGGGGGAACGTCCCTTGGGGTGTTCCAGAACCAGGGGATGTGGCACTGAGGGACATGGTCCATGGGCATGGTGGGGGTGGGCTGGGGTTGGGGATCTCAGGGGTCTTTTCCGACTTAAATGGTTCTGTGACTCTATGATGCTTGGATTCTGTGCTTCTATGTTATTACTATTATTACCTTTACGGATATTATACAAGCAATGAAATTTCACCTGTGTGCGTCTGTGTGCATTTTGGAGATCCCAAGAGCATCGTCCCCTTGTAGAGGCTCTATGGGCATCTGCCTTTTTCACACATCACAGTCACAGCAGTTCTGGTTTTACAGCCTGAGCACGACCTGACCTGGACAGAGAGCACAAGGAGATGGGGAGGACGTCTGTCCCTGCGGCTGTCCCTGGCTGTCTGTCCAGCTGGCACCGCAGAGCTTGCTTCCAGCACTAGGGCATGCCAGGCAATAGCTGTGCAATGGGGAGAAACGCATAGATACGTTTTAGTGCTTTCGTTGAGTGTAGCAAAGTGAACGAAAATTCAAATGTTTCCCGTATTGTTCCTAAAGGGACAGGGTTTTACTTTTTCTCATTACCTTCCTCTTGCAGCTGCTGGTTAATGGAAAGCAGCGATATATGATTTTCCCTACTCTGACTTATTGTGTGCGTGTATTTGCAGGCTCAGGATATTACGCTGGGGATCTATGGATTGTTTTATTTGGTTTATATGGAATTTGGGAGAGCAGGAAACACATTTAACTCTAATCACCTCGGGAATAGGTCACATAACCCGGAGAGCCATGAACCTTTCATAACAAATCTATACGGCCAGGTGTGAGAGAAAATGAAGTCCATATGTTGAACACGAAATGGGCAAGCAGAAATTTCCTAGAAGCTGTAAATAGGATGTACGTCCACTTTCACCTGATCATGAGAAATTACTGGTAAGCCAAAGCAGATCCTTTCCTATGAATGGGAACGTGCTCTTCCTTTTTAGACTGTGAGCATGAAGCACACTGGGTTTTGCTGGAGCTGAAGCCCAGACCCTTTCCAACCCTGAGCCCCGAGCTGGGCTCTGAGGCACTGCAGCATGCACTAACTCCAGCCTGTGGTTTATTTGGTCAAACAGCCCCCAGAGAAGGAATTTTTCACGCTTTGCATTTTGCTGTTCAGCGGGATGTAGAAGTTCACACCTTTGGAAGGCACCGTAAACATCATGGTGCTGGGGAGACATCCCACGTCTGAGGACACACGGCTGCTGTTTGCATCCCGCAGACACGTGGAGCTCCTGCAAGCAGCGCTGATTGCGTTCAGCTGCATCCACTGCCCCTCGGAGTAAGCCAAAGTCTGGACTTTGCAAATAATTGGACAAATTTGGGTCCCAGGATCTGCAGAGTGGGTGTGTGGGGGCATTGGTTTGGCAGTGGGACCTGAGAGCAGCTAGGACAACAAGGCCTGGTGTTGCCATGCCCACGGCCGAGCGCTCCCAAACCCTGCTGCCAGCCGTCACCGCCGGCTGCAGGAGGGACGTAAACAGATGGAACAGTTTTCCATAAAAATGCAAACAGGTTGTAAAAATGTCTTCGAAATCTAAGTATTCGGTGTGAACGCACCAGCTCGGATGAATATTTTGACAAGAAGAAGCGAAAGAAAGAAGAAGAAGTTGAATGATGTCAGGACAAATTGTTTGGGTTTCCATGCTACTATGTTGCTGCAAAAGCCATGGTTTATTTAATTAAGGCTACACATGAACTTAACAATACAGAAGTCTATAGAAAAGTAAATTTGGAAGTCAAACCGAAATGGGTGTCGGTGTTATGAAAATAACGTCTTTCACTGTCGTAGAGCGATTTTTCCCTGAGTTCTTTTGGTTTCCCCATCCGCTCCGCTTTTTCCCAGTAAAGCAGCAGCTGAGGCTCCATGGTTTGGTCCCAACCAGGGCTCCCACGCGGCTGCAGAGCCTCGGGATGCCTGGGAGCTGACGCGGCGTGTGGTCAGCGGCCCCCGTCTGGATGGGAAAAGCAAAGTGTGTGTGCATTCTGGCTGGCTTTTGCCAAGATCTTTTCCAAGTAGTTGGGTTCCGCTGTGATTTTTCTGTTTTTCTCCCCCAGAACACAAAGGCGTTTGTGTTGGTCGTGGGAGGGTTGGATGTGGCGAGGGCTGAAGAACTCCCAGTAAGAGATGCGCAGCACCCAGAAAGGATAAATGAGCCCTTTGTAATGCCACCATTGTTTGGTCCTTCAGCTGAAAAGATGCTGCCTGTCCTCTGCGTGTTGTTTTCTTGCTCTCATTAGTGTTTGGTTTAGCATCCAGGAGCCTAGCATCTTGAACCCTTGAACCCTGAACATCTTGTGTGTGATGCCACAAGTGATGCCACTTATGGCAAGGCACCTCCTGGGGTCAGTGGTGATCCTCCTGTTCTGAATTCAGCCCCTCTGCTGCTGAAAGCCCTTGGTGCTCCTGACAGCGGTTCCTGGTGAAGCTGAGATCCTGCATTCACCCTCACGCCCACCTGGGATTAGACCTAGTGCCTTCCCTGCAGACCCAGTGGGAGCCAACAGTTCGATGTCAGCTGAGCTGGTGTTTCCTGGAAGGTGTTAGCACATCCACTTCCTTTGTTATTATTTCTATATGGTTTTCAGCCTGAATTTCCCTTGGGTTGGCATTCAATTCTGTGTAGAAGAAAAACTGTGCTTTGTCCCTCTGGTGTGGACAGTTAGAAGAAGGCACGAGCTGCTCCTGGTGCTTGGGGCTCTCATGCAGCAACCCACGCAGGTGGTGACAAAGGGGACAAATGCCCTGGTCCTGGGAAGCCCAAAGCACAACCAGGTGGGATTCCCACTGGAATCTCATGCTTGTTTCCTGGAGAAAAACCCTCCTGAAATCACAGAATCACAGAACCATTAAGTCTGGAGGAGACCTCTGGGATCCTCAGGTGTAACCCCAACCCAACCCACCACGCTCCCTGACCGTGTCCCTCAGTGCCATGTCTATATGTAAATAAACCCAACCCTCAACCAGAATAATACTGCCAAGGGACAGGGACCCTGTGCACCAGTGCACTTGACATGTGACTGCTGGAAGGAGTGCTGGTGCTGGTTACGTCGCGTTGCTCGGCCTTCTGAGAGAAGGAAATACACATCCCTCACCATGGCCATGCGTGCTTCCAGCCCCATGTCCTGGGATGTGCTAAATCAAATTATAAAGTGATGCTGACCTGTGACGAATTGCAGCACGACGTTCAGGAGGTGGATCATTGACAATGCAAAGGTTTTTATGCCAGTAGTGGTTTCGACCTGGTTATTACAAATGGCCGCCTAGAGCAAGGGTAATTTGTAGAGCTATGAGAACATGAAAAACCCACCAATGGCAGCTTGGTTTGCTCATTAGAAAAATCCCCGGGGCTCACATGGTGGGTAGAGAGAAGGCAAACAGACAGGTGCCCATTATGGATCCATCCCAACACTCTTTCAATGCGCATGGTCCTGTGCAAGCAGCCCTGGGCTGGTCCTGTCCCTGTCCCTTTGCCCCAGGTTGGGTTCCATCCCTGTCCCTTTGTCCCAGGTTGTGTTCCTTCCCTGTCCCATCACCCTGGACTGGTTTCCATCTCTGTTCCACTACCATGGAGGCGCTCAGTGGGTGCCAGGGAACGCAATGGTGGTGAAGATGGGGATAGGAAGAGCAAGGATGGGGGAGAAAGCTTCCACTTGCCACCATACATTTTCCTATCTAAAAATATTGCTATAGAAAAAACCTCTAATTATCACTGTTGGTGCCATCGGTGAGGTGTTGTGCTCAAACCCGGCCTCATCATTGCTGTCGGTGTTTGAAAACTAAGGAAATCAGGTGGCACCAAGTTGAAGAAACAAAATGGGAAAGCGTCTTGGAGGCAAAACGTAACAGGAGAATATTGGGGAAAAGTCAAATCTCCGCTCTGTGCATTGCATTATAACAAAAATTGAGCCAAGAGATCCGAGTCTGACTGCAGTCTCTTGGCACGGGGATTTTTATTCAGAGCATGAACAATGAATTTGCATCCTAGGAAACAAATGCACTCCACATGCCCCGAAACAAATAAATGTAAGACATCCCTTTATTCCGTAGCCAGGAATCTTAATCTTGCCGATAAACAAACCGAAGGAAAAAAACCTCTCAAAAAGTCATGGATTTTTTTAGCAATATATTTTCTCAATTTAAAGGAAAAAAAAAATAAGAGTGGAATGCTGAAGAGGAAATAATTCCCATGCGCTGTTTGAGTCCATTAGATCCCCCGGTACCCCAGATGTCAGGAAGAGGGGAGAGGAGATTCAGGCTCACGCTGCAAACAGTACTTGAAGGATCTCAGCCAAAAAGCCCATTGGCAACGTTTCGTCTGTCTGTCCTCCTCCATCTCACCCACTCTGGGCTGGTAGGTCTGGGGCTGTTCCACATTCTTTGTGATGTCTTGTGCTGAAGTTCACTCATAGTTTTGTAGTGTCTGGGCAGAATATCGCACATTGATTTTGTGGGTGAAGAGGAGCATGTTGGTACTGCTGCAATGTGTAACTGCAGGGCCAGAGTTTCTTCTTCCCCTAAATGCCCCTCAACTGGAAATTCCAGATGAAATGCCTGATTTCTTGACCAACGGATTAGCAATGAATTAGGGGGGGGATCATCATCCCTTGGGGGGTGTCCCAGAGCCATGGGGATGTGGCACTGAGGGACGTGGGCAGTGGGCATGGTGGGGTGGGCTCTGGCTTGGCTTGGGGATCTTAGAGAGCTTTTCTAACCTCAATGATTCCATGATTCTCTTAAATCCTGGCCAAAATGAAGGCCATATAGAAGCCCCCACCTCATGGCTTAGTCCCCACTTTGTCACAACCCCCAAAACTCACTGGGAACATCACCTGAGGGGCTCAGATTTGGTTGTCAGCATCAGGGAGGGAACAGGGATGCAGCAAGGTGACCCCAAGTGCGTGCGCCCAAACCTCTCCATCACGCCGCGGGACAGACAGTAATGCAGATAAAACAGCCATACACACTGCTTGGACAGGTGCAATAAATTAATCTCGCATATGGTGAGGCTCAGGATCGGGCTGTTTCAGGAGAGGCCATCAATCAGTGCAGCATCGTTACCGCGGGGTCGGCAGAGCCGCGGGGCTGCCTGCACAGGGGTTTGCTGCGCACGGGTTTGCACGTTAACACTGGAGCTGCTTCAGAGGGAAACCATCTGAAAACTGCACTGCATCCCATAGAGTGTCTGTGTGGGTGCTGTTGTATTTTCTGTTAACAAATAAAAACACTGCACCCAAGGATGAGCACAGCAGTGCAGAGGTCCCAGCACCACCGCCGTCCCCCCAGGTAGGTTTAGGGCCTTGGCACAGCCCTCCTTTGTTCCATCTTTTTTACGTCCTATTTTACAGGGTGGTTTCCTTCTTTCAGTGTCATTTGAGGAAAAAAAGGAACGGAAAAGGATTTTGGTATTTTCTAAGCATTGCTACAATTCTAGAAGGCTTCTGCAAGACAAGAGTCAGGTTGGCTGGCAGCCTGGGTTTTAAACACTCCCTTCCTGCTAAAAGGAAAATAAAATCAGGGGTTCCCAGTGCTCTTTCTGCACTTTAACCTCCTCACTTTCTTGAGGCTTGGATTGTGAACACCTTTAGAAAACATGTTTTTTTTTTAGCACGTGCTCATCGCCAGCAAAAGCCCTCTGTAAAAGCGTCCCCATTTTTGATTTTCAACCCAAGCCCGGAGTGCTGAGCAGTGTCACCTGCAGGGAGGGGCCGCCCGGTTCCTGCCTCTGTGCCACAGGGGGAAAAACAGGAAAAAACAAAGCAAGAGGACGAGGAAGTCCTTGGGGTGCTCCCAGGAGGTTATTTAAAGCCCGGAGAAGTTCCTCCTTCCCGAGCTCATCTGCTTCCTCCCATTTGTTCTCCCCATTCTGCAAGGTCCACTATACCATATTATTTATATATATGTACGTATCTGGTGGTTGGAACTGGATGGTTCCATGATCCTTCAGGTCCTTTCCAACTCAAAGCCATTCTGTGATTCTACGATTTACGGTCCCGTGGGATAAGCTCCCTCCTATCCTTGTGAGAGGGGCTGCTGCGTGAGCACAGGGAGGCAGATCATTTTAAAGGTTTTTTTTTTTCCTTCTTTAAGAAGCAAATAAATATTTCACAGGCCTGGAGGAAGATGCTTGATGCCTGAATAGTTCCCATCGAGGGGACCCAGTGTGAAATTTCTCTTCTGAGAACACTATTCTTACATTTTTGTTTCATTGTGCATAAACAGTGATGGATTTCGTGGTCCGAGATTAATTTAGACATGGGATAATGGCAAGCCAGGAGCGCTCATCAAAGGGCCACAGCAGACAAAAGATGGGTGTTGGCCTCATATCCTGGGAGCACCAAGGATGTCCAGCTGCTAACCATAGGAAACCAGCAACATGAGGATTTGGGTACCAACTTCTTTTTTTAACCAAAATGCAGAAGATACGCAGATGACTCAGGTGCTCTCCAGCACCGTTATGATGCTCCAGAGCCATGGGGATGTGGCACGGAGGGACATGGTCCCTGGGCATGGTGAGATGGGTTGGAGTTGGGCTTGAGGATCCAAGAGGGCTTTTCCAGCCTTAATGATTCTATGATTTCGTGATTCTACAATATGTGGAACAATTCATGTGCTTTTTAAGCCTGCTGACTAATGACTGTGCTATTGGCATTGCACCGCGCTAACTGCAGGTAGAGCTGGCCCCTCCTTAGGATCCGAGCCCTTCTGATAACAGCACTGCATCCATAAGAGCAGTGCTGGAGATTCCTGGTGAGGAACGTAATGCAAGATTCGGGAAGAGTGCAGCTGCTTGCTGCCTGCACCCTGCGTCCCTGCATATTTATCCACACACTGCTGTGTGCCGTGAAAGGCCAAAAGGAGGCAGCTGCTGTGTTTTTCTGCCTGGATTGCTTTCTCATTTTGCCACAGGTTGGCTGCTGCCCTGTTTGCTGCACACTCAGCGCAGAAACGCAGCAGTGACGTTGTCACAGGCAGCTGGAGCGTGTGAGGGCAGCAGGTAACCAAACTGCTGAAGGGTGTGTGGGATCCCTGGGATTTCAGCTGGGGCAGAACACCACTCTGAGTGTCCTACTGCACCTCGGAGCTCTTCTTCAGGAAGTAAAACCTTCTCAACCCCCACTGCGCCTGCTGGTTTTTCATGCAGCTGAGCAAGGAGGTTCTGGCCACTTGCTGATGCAAACACGCAGGCTGGGGGGTTATATAAACGTTATTTTTAGATGTGATAAAAAAGCAAGACAAAACAAAACAACCACCAACTGCAGCAGTTCTTTAAAGCTAAGACATTCTCCCCGCTGGCTGCCTTGTGCTGAAAGGCCATTATGTTTTGAGGAGGGATTGCGCTCACTCTCAGTGCAGGCAACCCAATTGCGTGTGTGCTGATGGGCTGGATTTAGAAGCAGCTTGGCACCGTGCAGCCCTCACCTGCGGACCCCGCTGTCCCCAGGCAGAAGTTCACGCTGATGGGGAGGAATGGGGTGATTCCTACAAGGCACATCCAGCCCTGACAGGTGCTTTTCCCAAGCACCCTGCAGCCATCTCTCCTGCTGCCAGCTTCCCTGCTGCATCCCTGAAGTCTGCTGCAAAGAGAAACAGTGGTTTTTTATCTTTATATTTTTATTTTCCTCTTTTATTGCATATGGCGATATCTTGCACAAGCTGCATGCACTTTACCTCAGATATGAGGCTGGGATGCCCCTGTCTTCAGTGGAACAGAATTTGCGTGGATGCACATGCCTGTAAGATCGTGTTCTGCTGAAGAGTGGTGCCATATTCACTAGAAATTAGAAGTTTAAGAGAATAAGCTTGCTTGTAATATTGGTTTTTTTTTTTTATGGAACAAGAAATATGCAGTGTAGGCTTAGAATTACCAATTGCAGAATCACTGAGGTTGGAAAAGACCTCCAAGATCATCTAGTCCAACCACACTATTGCAAAGAATATTTATTTTTCATGCAAAAGAGAGCAAAAAGACTGCAGCCTCTGAATGTGTGCGACGCCCATTGAGGGTGGCTGGCTGGTGTTGTTTCTAGAGGGGTTTGGTAACAACCAGTGCTCCACAGTGGGGCATTTCCTATTTCATGTCTCCATGTTGTGTGTTTTCCTGCCAGTGTTAAACACCTCATGTTGTTTTTCCTACTTTTGAGTTCATTCGAGGAATGTCTCTGCACACCAGGCAGGCAAATGGATCGTGCTGTTGTTAAATGAGCTTAATGAGGTGTCAGGAGCCAAAAAGTATTCTCATGGCAGTGAGGCCTTCTGGTAATGAAACAGTTTTTTTACCCCACTGGAGACGTTTCTCCCACTCTAAAGAAAAGAATGATTGCCTTCTGGGAGCAAAGTCCATCCTCAGCAGCTTAATTTAGTATTTAAAAATCTATACAGAATTAGTACATTCACTTGTACGCTATGTAATGGGCTTCGTTGGATGTACCCTAACAGAATGGGAAGACATACAAGGAGTGGCTGAGGCCCCTTGGTTTCATAGAATCATAGAATCATTAAGGTTGGAAAAGACCTCTAAGGTCGTCAACTGTTTGGCTCAGAGAAGATGAGCTGAGAGGAGGCCTCATGGCAGCCCTACAACTCCTCGTGTTGGCCCTACAGCTCCTCATGGCAGCCCTACAACTCCTCATGGTGGCCCTACAGCTCCTCATGGAGGCCTACACCCAACCCATGGAGGCCTACACCCAACTCATGGTGGCCTACAACCAACCCATGAACTCTGCTCTCTGGTGACAGCAACAGGGCCCGAGGGATTGTCACAGAGCTCTGTGAGGGGAAGGTCAGGTGAGGGTAGGGAAAGGCTGTGCTGCAGAGGGCGGTGGTCATGGCACAGCTCCCAGGGCAGCGGGCACAGCCCCGAGCTGCCGGAGCTCACAGGGTGCTGGGACACAGCTCTCAGCCGTAGGGTTTGGGTGGGGCTGTGTGGGGCTGAGTTTGGACTCGATGTCCCTTGGGGGATCCTTCCAACTTTCCATTGATCAAAGTGCGGAACTGCCTCCCAAGTTTCTGACAATTAGGGTCATTTTGAAGTGAAGAAAATCATCCGCCTGTGTTCGTTGCGTATCATGGACTTTGTACAAGGAATCCCTGCAAACAGGAATCCTGCAGCTCCTCCCGTCCGGAGTGCTGGGACTCTGAGATGGAGAACTGCAGAGCAAACCTGTGAGCACCAAAATAGCAGCTCGTTTCGTACAATAACGGGATGCAGTAAGTCATTCCTGAGACACTTGGGCATGCATTTAATGTGATAACTCGGAGATAAGGGGAAATGATTCAATGACCTATTATTTTCTCATCGCAGCTGAAACAAAGAATATGGAATAACCATTTGACCCGATGATATAAAAAAGAGTGAGGGAAACTCGCAGCGTGGCCTGAAATTCATCATTTCCTCCAGCGTGAATCATCACCCCTCTACGTGGGGATTGGACTGGGAGCGGCTCTGCTGTGCTGACAGAGGCAGAGAGAAATCCCACTTACCCATTTCTCACATTTAAATACCTCCAAGTGTTTCCTAAAGTGAGACCACAGAGAATCGTCCTTACGCCAACAACAGCAGTTCCCCCTGCTGACTCTGCACTGCTTGGGAATAGCGTCATTAAAGCTTCTGGAGTGATTTGCCTGCTGATGCCACGAGCCCGCCCGCTGCGATTTGCCAAGCACTGAGCATAACAGATAACACCGAGCAAATCAAATAATTGGGATTCAGTTCCTGCGAGAAGGAGCCCTCATTACACCCAGTGTTCCGCACACAGGCAGGCTTTCCTGCATGTGCACATGGAGTACCCATAGGCTTAGAGGCTGGGCGCTGGGGAGGTGACCCAGCACAATTTCTGGGATGCGTTGTCCCCAGCACAGGGACCATCCCTCACCAGCACCATGGTCACGCTGCAGCGGGGCTTTGAGGACAGATCTCTGGGGATGTTAAAATGAACCAGGCTGGAGCAGGTGCCCGTGGGACTGCTGGAGCGCGTCCCCTCGGTAGAAATGTAGGTCTCATCAGCAGAGAGGACTCTGTTCTGACACTCACTGCTAGCCTTTGTAAATATAGCTCGCTTTGCTCTCTTTTTGTACCCGATGAAAAGGCTTCAGCAGAGCCAACGTGGGAATGACGCGTGAGCAAGGGCCGCCAGGAGCTCTGCAGAACTAAATGGGGCTCCTCCCGGGAGCGAGCGCTCCAAATCCCAGCCTGCCCTTCAGTGTGTGTCCCATATACTGATCTTCTTTGCTTTTCCTATCCAGGTCACCTCCGCTGTCTAAGCACCCTATTAAAAATGACAGACATTGCCTTTAAGTTAATTCTGCCAAGTTTCTGCCTAAGCAGTCCTTGTGTCGCCAACCCTTGCAGCGTCCTTGCCTATGAACATCAGGAAGGATTTTTTGTCCAAGCCAACGTATAGCTGCCTCCTTGTACCATAGGCAGAGGGTGACCTGGAAAGCGATGCTCCCGAGCTTTGGAGGCAGCTTTGTGCTGCTGGGGATGCTCTTGCAGCCGTGCAGGGCTGTGCTTTAGTTATTCCCTTTGTAAATATAGAGTCCTCGGGGCAAAAGATAAACTTCCCGAGCATGTCTTGCTGCTCCAGTACTCACATCCTCTTTATTGATTTTTTTTTTTCTTCCCAGATGCAATTCTGTCTGGTGATGCCATTGTAAAGCAGTACAGCTCTTTCTGTGCTCGCATGGCAAATTGCACCCAAGCAGGTGCCCGGCTGGGCTTCTTCCATTACTCAGTAGGTTCATCCCAGCACAGACCTGAAATAAGCAGCACAACTCATCGTTCCTCCTAAGTGCCATCGTATGCTTTGAATACCCCAAGCCCCACTCAAGGGGAGCTTCATGCTCAGTGCCACCACTGATGGTGCAGATCTGTATGGGGTTCAAACAACTCTCCTGGTCATCTATTACCATTTCTTGCATGATTTTCTTTAGCATAAGCTAACTTCCTGGGAGATCATAGAATCAGACGATATCCCAGTTGGAAGGGACCCTCAGTGGCTCAGCTCCTGATGTTGAGATGCTGCCATAGAATCACAGAACCATTAAGGTTGGAGAAGACCTCTAGGACACCCCAGCCCACCCCACCATGCCCACTGAGATGTCCCTCAGTGCCACATCCCCACGGCTCTGGGACACCCCCAAGGATGGTGACCCCACCCAGTCTGTGCCAGTGCCTGATTGCTCTTTCAGAGAAGAAATTGCTCCTGATACCCAACCTGAACCTCCCCTGGTGCAACATGAAGCTGTCACTTCTCATGCTGCTCTCTCAAAGTGACAGGAACGGGAAGGATCTCACCACGCTGCCTTTCAGTCCCCTGCTTGCATTTTATATCCCCGACCGCTCCCATGCATTTATTAAGTGAATGTCTGGAGCTGCAGGGAAGCACTTGCACAGGAGCTGGGTGAGGAGGAACCTTGCCATTGCTCTATGGGAACACCAAGGGCCCTTCGTGAGGGTAGCACACTGGTGACAGTGGCTCTGCAGAGGTGATGTCCCCCAGTTTGATATGGCCACAGGGTGCAAAGAAGCACAGGAGAAGCAGGGTGCTGGGCACCACAGCAAGCAGCAGGCAGGCGGCTGCAACCTGCTATAAATAGTGCAGAGCCGAGTGGTGCTGCACGTGGCCGTGTGAACAACCTACAGAGCGAGCCGGAGGAGCAAAGGAAGAGCTGTGCTATATTTATACCATGTGTAATAAAACCGAACACATGAAAACAATGACGGAGGGGCTGGAAAATGCTCATAAAGGCAAAACTCAGGCTGTCCTCTGCAGCCAGAGGATGGGGATGGCTTCCTCCTGATGCTAACCCAAAGCAGCAGCTCCTCGCAGCTCTTCCCTAGGGAGCAGGGCTGGGAGCACTCAGGGTGCATCTCATCCTGCCCAGGGGCTCAAGGGCAGGGAGTGACAGCACCCAGGGAATGGCTGTAAACCAAAAGAGGGGAGATTTACGTTAGGTGTTAGGAGGAAATTCTTTACCCAAAGGCGGTGAGGCCCTGGCACTGCTGCCCAGAGCTGCGGTGCCTCATCCCTGGAGGTGACCGAGGCCATGGATGGGCCCTGGGCAGCCTGAGCTGGGGGGCAGCCAGCCCATGGCAGGGGTGGGGCTGGGGGTTGTGAGGTCCTTTCCAATCCAATGATTCCATGGTTCTGTGAGATGTAAGTTCCCTTCCAATCCAACCATTCTTTGGTTCTATGATCCTTAAGGTCCCTTCCAACCCAACCATTCTGTGGTTCTATGCCTCTATGAAATAAAAGTGTGCACCCACATCAGGACGCTCCTCGCTGGGGGCTGGGCACCAGCAGCACCATCCAACTTTTGCTCTAGGACCAAAGAATAATCCCAAGGGGAAAACACACACACACACATATGCCATCACCATTTTCTTTTTCCCTTCATTTTTTACTCTGGGTTATGCAAACAGCGCGGACAAAACGGATGGTTGCTTTGTGCTGCTCTGCTCTCGGTATAAATAGCTGCTTAATGACTTTCTGAAAGCAGGGGAACATCTGGCTCATCTCCACGCTGCCTCTCAGCCAGTGAGAGTATGGGTGGTGTGCGCCTGGTGCTGGAGGGAACTTCTCCCCCTCGTTGTGGGATGCCTCTGCCTGCACCGCAGCCTCCGTGTCCTGGATGAGGCCAACCCCAACCCTGTGATTTATCCTCCTCGCCGCCTGCTCTGACACTGCTAATCTCTGAGAAATGTTTGAGCAACCCTAACGTCTGGGGCTCATGTGCCGCTGTCTCAAAACCTTTTTGGTTCCCAGCTGCTGCCAGTGGTCTCCTGGCCAATTGGAGGGAAGTTAAAGGGAAAAAATTCCCAGCCTGTGTCTGCATGTAAGTCATTCACTGTTTGTTTAGCTTACGGTGGAGCCAGCAGTGCAGGGGTCAACCTGGAGCTTGCTGCTGGCTCTGCCTCCTGCTGCACCCACGCGGCCGTGGCATTGCCTGGTGGTGGTGTGGGACTGGAAGTTGGGATGCTGGAGGGACAGCACACCTGCAAGCCAGGGGGAAAAGCCCCCTATAATGTGGCTTGACAACAAGTTTGCATTCCTTTGAGTTGTGTTTCTTCCTCCTGCAAGATTTCTCAGCACTTCCCTAAGAGTTTTCCACCACAGGTACCCCCGTGCCTATTTTAACCCAGCCAGGTCGTTGCCACCACCTAACCCCCCGCCCACTCCAACACATGGAGGTGGTCAGAAGGGGCCCCACACAGCCCCAAGCCCTTCTCCCCCTCCCCAGGCTCCTACCACAGGGCTTGCAGTGACACTGGCCTATACATGGCGCCTTGCATTGCTTGGTCAAAACAAAAACAAAATTCTGGGAAAATACCATTTGGGGCATAGTGAAGAGCAGAGAACTGAGAAAGAGGAACCCACGTTCTCCCACCACAGAACAGTCTCCAGCTGTGCACCTCAACCCTTGCAATGCTTGTTGCCCCTTTTGACTTCTTCATGAGTTTGGTAGGAGCAAGAATCAATATTCAGCAATGCATGCAGGAGATGTGTTGGCCAGGACAACTTTTATTTGCTGCCTCAGATGAAAGCAATTGTCATATCAAGCAGAAGAGCATTAGCTTGGGGCATTTTGAGTTAACCAAGTGCTCTTGGCATCTTGTTCCTCTACTTTTTAGTTTCGGGCTGTCTCCTAGCACATTGTCCCTGGAGTCTGGTGGCACATCCTATGGGCTGGAAGAAGCAGCTGGCCATGCCCCCTATGGTGCTCCATCACCCAGACCTGGCTGTCCGTGTTCCCCATGGTTCCCCATCACCTGGGCCCAGTGCCCCCTCACCTGATGTTCTCAGTATCACCCTTGGGCAGGGGCTTTTCTCACACATCTTTTCCCACATGGCTTTCCAGGAGATGTCTTGAAAAAACATTAGAGAGCCTTTGCAAGGTCCTGAGAAGCTTTCTGTGCTATTCATTTCCATGCCTTGGAGCTACCTAGCTCTGGGAGGCTTTGCTTACAACAGCTGGCAAAACAAAGCCAAGGGAGTCGCTTCCAATAATCCCAGCAAAGCAAAACTCTGCAACAAGTATCAGCATCACTTGCTGTGTTCTCTGCACAAAGTTTTAAAGCGTGAAGACCTCATTATTCCTCCTCCCTCCCTTGGATAATGAGGTCTTTGCACTCCAAGGAATCGCAGAAGCAGGGAGGAGTCCTGGGGTTTGGGAGGCAGGGCAGCGTGCCCTGACCCATAGACCTGCCTGGCTGCTGCGTGAGGTCTCTGGGTAATAAGAGCACAGGAAATGAGTGCTTTTGGCGTTCTCTTGAAAAATGTAAACTTCTTGTCTGCTGCTGGCTGTTAGGCAATAGGGAAAGCGGCTGCTGCTGCTTGGGGAGGGGAGAATGGAGCGAAAGCAACGCCGGGGCCGTTAAAATGGACAAGCTCTGTCCCACTCAATGGATTCTTATGTTTTACAAGTGACGCCAGGTGAACTAGTGAAGGGCTGCCACAGGAAGGCACAGCAAAAGGGAAGATACCCACTGGAGGATATTCATGGGTACACCCGAATGATTCCTCAACAACAGGATAAGAAGAACTCATCTCCAGAATCACAGAACCATTAAGGTAGGAGTCCATCAGCCACATCTGCAACCCGTAGCCTGTCACACCCAGTGCAGCCTCTGTTTCTGCGGAGCGATGGGTGGTGACCAGATTGCAACACAGAGGGCTGCTGGTGCAATGTTTTCCTTGCAGGCTTCGGATATGCTGTTATCAACATTGTGCTCATGAGGTGCTTATTCTGCTCTTTTTAAAGCTTTTTATCCAAGTTTCTTTAAAGGTTTTTTAAAGCTTTTGTTCCTGGGTGGCTCTGTGCGCTGAGATGCATGTTGCAAGGTATCTTCTCCACGCACGCCATCCTATAGGATATTTTCATTTTGGACATAAGTTCCACTTCATGTCTATTCAAAATGTGTATATAAATGAGAGTCAGTGTTAAGTTAAAAAAAAAACAACTGAGAAAAAGGCATGTGGTAACACATGGGAGATCCCGCGATGGGCGGAATTCAAAAACACTCCGATGTTACATGATGGCAATTAGCACACACAAGTTGGTTGTTAATTTTTCAGCACAAATTCTGATGGGGAGCAATTAGGGGCAGAGCTGGAAGCAGACACAGCCACGAGGAATTCTGGATCCCAAAATAAGAGGGGAAAATGATGGAAATATGGGATTCCTTGAGTTGGACTTGGGGCATCTCCCAGCTCCTTAGTCAAGGGCACACGGGTGAGCTTTGCTGGCTGCGGAAATAGATGTTGCATCCAGTTTGCATGGAAGTTTTAGTGCAATTTGAGTTATTCTAAGTAGTTATTAGTGTAATTGATGCTTTGCCAAGGCACTCAAGTGAAGGTACGGGCCCACCACTGCCTCAGCGCCATCAGTTGGTGCCCATTCTATTGCTAAGAGACCCCAGGCACAAGCAAGAGGCCGGGCACCAACCTCCCCCAGTTCACTGAGTTCCTGCTTTCATCAGAGCTTTATCGGAAACATCTGATGCCAATTAGACGTCAGTTAGCTATGCTGATTGGGGCAGGAGAGATGGAGATAAAGCATTAGCTTCGGGTGATTTATTCTGTACTGGGCCTATTAGGATGGAGTCTGTGGGTTACTGTTACCTGCTGTGTTTTACACCCTTCTGTCAGGTAGAAACCTAAGATGATGTGTGCATGCTGTCCTTTGCAGAAAGTAGCTGTTGCTGGAGGGAGAAGAGGACTTTGCTGCCAGAGCAGGACCATGAGCCCTGGTGAGCAACTTCCCACTGGCACATGCGGGTGGGAGTGCTGGTACCCAACTGCTGCCCCAAGCTGGGGAGGTTTCAACCAAAACCAGGCTGGAAACTCCTGAGAGTTCTGGTTTAGGGGGAATGGTGGCTGTGGGTCAGTGGTTGGACTTGGTGACGTTAGTGGTCTTTTCCAACCTTAGTGATTCTCTCTATTCTGAGTTTCCCTATGATGCTGAGCTATCCCTGCCCCTTTGCTGGTGCCTATGTTGGCTGGGCAGTTTGCAGATAGTATCCTCCAGGTGAGGTTGGGTCCTCCATGTTTTAGGGAGGAATGTGAAAACAACTAAAGGTGCTTCCCTTGGATTGGGTTGTGCAACGTTCCTGTAAGAGCTGGAGGGCATCTTTTACAAGGAAGAAAACACAAGAGGCCATTAAAAAAAAAAATTTAAAATAAACCTCCGAAGCCCAAGACAAAGCATGGGTTTCTCATACCAACTGCAGGGAGACATTCAGCTGGGAATAATGCATGTTTCTGACAGCACTATTCACTCGCCCCTGAGTAAATAACTCCTTAATCCCTATCCTAGCAGAAATTTATAGGAAAGATTAGCTGAGCAGCTTGCTCTGAAGCATAACAAAGCCTGTGCCTCTCCAGCAAGGTGGGAATGGGACCAGTGTGGCTCTGGAGCAGCCCAGCATTACTCTGCTCAGTGCTGTGTCCATCCCCACCCACAGAAGCCTGGTGTCTGCTTATTATCCTGCAGACTTTTTTCCTAAGGTGCCTTGAATGAGTTATTTCACAACTGGCAAAGGGCAGGAATCGTGCTGGTGGGAGGCACGGAGTCCTGGGCTGCAGGGAGCTGGGAATTTCCCCCAAGGCTCTGCTTCAGATGGAGAAATCGTTTTAAATTTCTCCAAGTTGAAATGTTCCAAAAACCCTGGTGCTGGCAAAAGTGTTACTGGGATTTAATACCTTGCCTGTTATTTTATATTGCTGTATCTATTTGAGGCCACTCATCATGTCATCATTTTCTCAGAGAACTCGCACGGAAACGTGTAGTTCTCAGCTCTGTGAAAAGAGGACATTTATTCAATTAAAAGCAGCAAAGAAAGCCTTCTGATTAACCTAAATCCAACTATTTTCAGCACTTCCCAAGGCCAGGTATTGCTGGGAATAGGACACAGCTAAAGCCTCCTGTTAGGGGGAGATGAGGCCAAATCACAGAATCATTTTGACGGTCCACCTCCTCCCAGGGCTGGCGTGCAGAGCTCAGGCAGAGGGCTGGGCTGTGTGCAGGAATACTGTGTGACCCTTTCCTGAGGCCTAGCTCTGCCCATCTGAGGGCTTGGCCAAACCCCATTTAGATCAATGAAAGCTTTCCTATCGACCCCTGCGGGCTGGCTGCTTGGGAAATGAGGCCGAGCCACCTGCTTTCAAAGGTTGGTGTCCATATCTGAGTGCTGCTGATCAATAGCAGGAAATAAGGCATCACATGTGACACTTTCCCTTTTGGATGGACTTGGGGTTTCCTTCATCTGTTGCACCAAAGAGCAGCCCCTGGGCTTGGGGCACGCGTTAGCGCTGCTCTCCCAAAGGAGTGCAAAGAAAAGAAACTTAAAGGAGGGATGTTATAACAAAGGTGTATTGATGGATAATCCTGGTGCTTGAACTGGTAATTAAATGCAGAATACAAAGTGCAAGCACAAGCGTTGGTGTGCTGGGTTGCTCTGGCTTGCTGCATTTAGGACCTGTTGCTTCCCCTCCTGCCACAGCAGTCAGGGATGACCGCCCAGACCTCGGGCTTGCAGCAAAACACTTAATTGCTCGGGTCTCTCTGTTCCTCAGTACCTGAAGCTGTGATGAGAAGCTTGTATTAATTGGCAAGTAATTAAATCCGCTCTCACAAAAAGTTGGCTTTTGCCCTGCTCCTGTTCCTTTTTAATGAAAGGCAAATATTTAATGCTGTGGCCAAGGGCAGTGCTTCTATATCTGTGCTGAAAAATGTCACAACCCAGCCAGTTATACTCAACTTTGCCAGCACTTAGAGATAATACAACCAGACACATGAGCTGATTATATTACCTCTTTTTCTTGTTTTCCTTCCTTTTTTTTTTTTTTTTTAGTTCTATGGGAACTCAGGAATACGTGGGCAAAACCCAGCTCAAAGCTCATTTCTCAGCTTGGAGGCTGCTGCCTGCCCACTGCCTCAGGCACACTGGGACTGTCCCTGTGCTCTGCAGGCAGAGCAGGCTCCTTCCAGCAGCCCCAGCTGTGCTCTATCTGAAGGACCACACGTGTGATGCTGTTGCCATGTTCCCAGTGCTGCACGTCTCTTCTCTTGTCCTCCAGACGTTATTTGGATAAAGGATTTCTGATGGGTAAACCAACACTCTCAATAATCCCCTGCCTTTTTCCTCAGTAACAGGGACCTTGTGTGATTGCAGGTGACTATTTCCTCCTTGCTGGCACCATCCTTTATTTGCATGCTTCTCCATCCTCTCTAGCACCCTGTCCGTTTAGGAGGAGAAGGGCAGAGGTTTTCTTTCTGTCTAACTCTTGCAGCTTATCTTCTCCAGCTCCCTGGGAGGGATGTTTTGAGCAACACCTGCTCCTAATGAGCAGCCTGATGACCCACCTGGAGCCTCAGGTTGTGTTGAATGGCAGCAGGTGGAAGCACAGCTGGGGGATGCTGGTTATGGATTGGGAGTCAATGTGGATTTACCCTGCTCATGAGTGAGGCTTCCCATCTTCTTGACCCCTCACTCTGCTCCACGTGTGGCTTCACTGCAGAGAAGGTCTCCAGGATGGGCTGTGCTTGATGGTTCCTCATTCTCTATTACCTTACCACATAAGGTTTCTCAATGTTTACTTTGCTCTCCAGGCAAACATGGAGGAAGAAATCTTTGGTTATTGAAAGACACTGGGAGGTTTTAGGGGAAAAGGCTAGGAAGATAATGTTCATGCACGTTTCTTGGGCTCTGACCAGGGGAATATTTTCAATGGATTTGAAAGGAGGCTGAGTGGGATGGGTGTTGCCATCTGCTCCCAGGTAATGGCAATAGGATGAGAGGTGTTGGCCTCAAGTTGTTCCTCATACATGATTTGAACTTCCTCTGGCACAATTCCTTCTCTGAAGGAGTGGTCAGGCACTGGCACAGGCTGCCCAGGGAGTGGGAGGGGGTCACCGTCCCTGGGGGTGCCCCAGAGCCGTGGGGATGTGGCACTGAGGGACGTGGGCACGGTGGGGTGAGTGGGCTTGGGGATCCTGGAGGTCTTTTCCAACCTTAATGATTCTATGAATTAATCTCCATGGGCAGGCACGCTGCTTATTGCATTCATCTCACGAGGGTCTGTCAGCCTGAGTAGGTCGCATAATGCAAAACTCCCAATATTTTGACTTGGCTCCTCACCACGTTCTCCCAAATGTGTGTGACAGCACGCAAGGGATGGGTTGTTTGGTTTTTTTTTTTTTTTTTTTTTCACTTCCAGAAGACTGTGTCACTGCAGACTAACATTGCAAAAATATTTTCTCACCAAGAACTGGCGCAACGGGCCAGGATTGCAATAGCATCCCAGGGGTATTTCTGCTAATGTCCATGAAGGAGGATTGAGAGGGAATGGCCTCAAGTTGCATCTGGGGAGAGTCAGGGTGGGTATAAGGAACAATTCCTTCTCCAAAGAGCTGTCAGGTGCTGGCACAGCTGCCCAGGGAGTGGGGGTCACTGTCCCTGGGGGTGTCCCAGAGCCGTGGGGATGTGGCACTGAGGGATGTGGGGTGGGTGGAGTTGGACGTGGGGACCTTAGAGGTCTTCTCCAACCTCAGTGATTCTATGATTTATTTAACATTTTCCCCTGGAGGGGTGGCAGGGGGCTCCCATGCTGCAGTAAGGGGCTGGCTCCATCCTGCTGCAGCTGCTGTCAGGTCTGGGCTCTTGACCTGTCCTAATCCATTCTGAGATGTGGATGGTTTGATTTTGTCCAAATATTCCTCCTGGCCAGGGAGCATCTGTGATGGAATTGGTAGGGGTTTGTCTTAATGGCTGCAGCTTTGGGCAGTCAGGGCTGTCTCCGGCCAGCTTGCGTGTATGTGATGCCTTCATTATAGCTTTCACTTCCTATGTCAATAATGGAATAATATTTCAATAATAATTTAATATAATACCCTCTAATCGAATAGTCTGTCTCTCAAAATCTCATTTGGAGCCATTTGCCTCGATTACATCAGCCAGAGTAGAGGAAAACGAACACCTAATCTATAAATCAGAAATTCTTTGAGCTGCTGATTTAGTTCTCTTTTCAGAAATGGCCAGTTTGCAGAGAGAAACACCTTTTTGGTGAATTCAGAAGGATCCCTTGGTGCAAGAAGCGGTCCTAATGCATGGAAAAATCAGGCACTTTAGAAAGCTCCTGTGCCTCAGTGACAGCAGCACAAGCAGCTGAACAAAAACCACCCCAAACCAGAGTCAGTGCATCGCTGCTTCTGTATTATTCATGATCGGGGGGGCACGAAGCATCTTGGAGGGCCCCCCCATCAGCAGGGAAATGCAAAGCACTCTACCTGATCCCTGTAATAGGCAATGTGTGCCTGTAGGCTGGAGTGTGATTTCCTGGGCATATTCCTCCTAATTACACACGATCTCTTGGGTTAGAACACAGCTAAATCTGTTGATTGTATCTGATGGCAGGCGAGAATGCGGACATTAATATTAATAATATTTCCTTTTTGTTTTAAGTAAGTATTGTCAGACTGGGTGGGATTCAGCTGGGGGTTGCTCCGCTGCCTTCAGTGCTGTTACATTTGCCTGCTAAATAGGATTTTTGCAGCGATGAATCAGATACATCTGTAAAACAGGAGATAGTGGGGCAAGCATGCTGAAAATGCCTGGAAATCCCCAAAACACTGCAGATTTACCCCAGAATGGCTGAGCTCATCCCCAGCATGACCCTGGCTGCACTCGGTGGCTTGTCTCACTGATGTGATGTTAGCATGTGAGTAGCATGTTCAGCAGTGCCCACATGGCAGCAGGCTGCACTTGCAGACACACTGAAGTTTTTCACTCACTTGCATCTTTTGCATCACTCGTACCAGAGGCAGGCACCCCGTGTAGGGGCTGTGCAATGGAAGAAAGCCACAAACCCAAGCTGAATCCTGGATGTTGCTTGTAAATAGAACCCATAGACCGTATCACAGGCAGTTGTTAAGCAAGCTGGAGCATTACAGCTTTCTTAAGCGCAAAGGCAATAGCTGAGTTTCCCCATCCCGCTGTGCAGGTAGCAGCTTCAGAACCGCTGTTATGCAGAGCACCTGGCAGCACCCTGCTCCCAGCTCAGCCTTGTGATCCACAACCAATGCAGAGAAGGGAAGCACGGCCCCAGCGCTGCAGTGCGTGAGGTGTGAGGGTATGGGCTCTGGTCTTAACAAAGTTGTGTTCCCCTGAATCATAGAGTCACTAAGGTTGGGGAAGATCTCTAAGACCACCAAGTGCAATCCCACCAACCCACTGCCCACGTCCCTCACTGCCACATCCCCACTGTCCTTGAACACCTGCAGGGCTGGTGACCCCCCTACTCCCTGGGCAGCCTGCACCACTGCCTGACCACTCTTCCGGAGGAGGAACTATTCCTAATATCCAACCTGGTTCAATGTGAGGCCATCACTTCTCATCCTACTGCTGTTACCTGGAACCAGAAGCTGACCACCCCTTTCCACAGCCTCCTTTCAGGAGTTGGAGAGAGCCATAAGATTTCCCTTGAGCTTCCTTTGCTTCAGACTGAGCACCCCAGTTCCCCCAGCAGTTCCCCACAGGACTGAGCTCAGCAGCAGGGATGTTCCTGGCAGAGCTGCAGCAGCCAGCTGAGACTCTTCCACAATGAGATCCTCAGCACCTTTGGCTTTCTGTACATTAGACAGAACCGTATTCCTGCAGTAGGAAGCGTTTCTGCAGCAAGCCAGCTAATCTTCTTGTTCCAAATTAAAGCGTGCTCTGAGCACTCTGCGAATCAAGTGTGACAGCACATGTATCAATTGAAAATCATTGTTATGGTGATCATTCCAGGCTGGACTGTACGAAGAAGACAAATACTGCTTTGGGGAACAGCAAGTAGGTTTCTGTTGCAGAGAATCATTGCATCCAGGTGTTTCTCTTCAAAGGCATTTATCTGAGTCTGTAGATGCATGCAGGAATCCACTCTTGTGGTGTGTATAAATCTGACCGTGTGGGATCAGGTGGCATTTGGTTCTAAAAGAGCTCACACCATGGGTTGGCTGCAGACCTGGGCAGTTCCCCACATTCCTGTTGTGCAGGAGCGGAGGAGGATGCCCTGGGACCGGAGGTGCATGGGAGGCGTTTTCCCCACAGCAAAATCTCCTTTCTGCCTTTGGGAATCTGCTTTCTGCAGGAGCCAAAGGCTCGCCTCATGCTCTGCCCACCATTGTTATGGGCTGAATCAAAGGGTTTTCAGCTCTGGGATTATTGTGGCATGAAAGCCACAGACTTGAAAACTGAAAGATGCAATTCAGCTGCTGGTATATAAATATGCAGAAATTATAGCTCATTCCTAATCTTAATTGAGCACCATATGATCTGCATTCACTGCAGTCAATTTGGAAACATTTAAAAGCTATTTTGATGGCTGTTTTTACAGTTACTGATTTGTTAATGTGTGTTTTGCAAATGCAGTTTTGATTGGCTCATCTTAATTTGCCAAATGGAAGGCACTTCTAATAAAGCTAAAAGGAGCGGAGAATTTCATTTGACTTCGCATTTTAATACGTTGGCTGGTGTTTATTTTTCCACTCCAGCCTGCGTAGGGAGAAGAAGGGGTTTGTGGTGAAGAACACACCCAGCCATTAAGTACTTTGATGTATTTGAGGGAAAATATTGTTTTTCTGGTGTGGCTGTCTGCCGGTGAGCGTGGCGCTGGCTGGGTGGGAGCCAGGTTACCAGCAAGGGTTGCTCTTCCAAAGGGATGAGGCCAGTGGTGCTGAGGGGGAATGGCCGGGCAGCACCAGAGCATTGCCACCATGCAGCCTTCCATTGGTACAGGCTTGGGGCTTTGCTCTTGGCCTTGTCCCAGCTTTGATGTACTTTGTCCTCCTGGTAGCACATAGACATGGTTTGTGGGTGCAATTGACAGCATCTCCCATGTGCTGGTGGGGAATGGAGGCTCCCAGGGGAGTTTGGGCTCCAGGTCTCCCAGCTTGTGTAGTTCCACATCTGTGCTGGGGAGTGGGATCTTGGCATTTCCCCCACACTACAGACTCAAGTTGCCATGAAGCCTTTGATTGCCAAAGTTCTGCATGTTTCCAAATCCCATTCCTCTGTCCTGATTTACTGCTCTGGAGAAATACAAAAGAGCAAGTGATCGCTATTTGTTTTATCCCCAATAAATTTTTCAGTTCCTTCCTAGTCTCAAAAACCAGGCAATGGTTGAGACCCAAGCATCACGCTGCCACAGCAGCAGGAGGAAGCCTGTGCCCTGCTGCAGGAGGCTCAGCAATGTAAAGGTTCTCCTCTTTGTGGTGACCCCACCTCCACCCAGATGACCGTGGGAACAAAGCAGTCCTCGACAACATCAAGGCCATCTCTTCTCCCCCTCCTCCGACACGTCATTTGTTGCAGGCAGTGATCAGATCAGCTGTGAGGGTGGGTGGCAGGAGCTCAGGTTTTTCTGGTCTGACTCGAAGGATCCACAGTTTATCAGAGTGCTCTGCTCCTGCAGGCACCACATCAAATAGTCTCCTCCACCTCCTAAGATAGGAGTCACCCACTGTCTTCTTAACTTTCACAACCAGCCACCGAGGCAGTGTTTTGGTCTTTCGAGCCTTGCTGCTTTCTTCCAGACCTTACAGGGCTCCTCCAATTCCCACAGTGTTCTTGCATTGTCTGTGGCTTGCAAAACGTTTCTCCTCAGCCTAATACTTGGCCCTAAATGGGCTTTGAGGACAGTGGCCAGATTTTCTCATGCTTTGCTTTGCTGGTAAATTAAATTTTGGTAAATTAAATGCACCGAGCTTCTGCACTCTGCTTTGCTCCTGTAGAGTTCAGTTGTTCTTGGCCGTGCCTGACCAGAGAGCTGTGTCCCACATCACGTGTGAGGTCTGGTGGGGAGGTCTAATCCCCTGTGGCTAGGCAGAACTCTTCTCCTCATTCATTTCCAACCAATGCCCTCTTATCATGCGGGTCGCAGCTTTGTTGTGGGATCCCAAGTGCATTTCACACTATTGAATTTCGTCTCCTCTCTGCAATTCCCGTCCTCGAGGCCCTCTAGTTATTGATGTTTCCCCTTAGTTTTGCGCCATCAGCAGATTTCATCACCGTGCTCCCATTTTTTATTACTTTTTATAACCATTAGTGAAAAATATTAAACAATGCTGCTTGCGATGCGGATCTGCCAAGAAATGACTCCTCTGCTCCTCTGCCTGCCACCTGCCCTTGCTCAGGTTCCTCCATCCCTTCCAAACCCATTCCTTGTCCCACCTCCTCCCTGCGGTACCACACGAGACGCTTCACTGAAGCCCAGGTAGATGCAATCTCCTACATTCCCTTTGTCTCGGAAATCCATTATCTTAGCCAAGGCAGACACAATTAACCTTTGTTTCACCTTTGCTCCAGTTTTATATCATTTTCCATTTACCTCTGCAACTGGAATGGCTCCTTCCGTCATACATTTTTTTAAATAAAGTCAGATTAGTCGGCCTTTAATTATCCAATCACCATTTTTCTTAAGTGTCGGGATTACATATGCTGGGTTCCCATAAAATCCAGCAGCAGTCTCTGGGGCAGCAATCCAACCCTGCAGCTCCTGTCTCCTGAGGGGGGGGGGTCCAAATCACTAAGATAAACCACGAAGGACCATGCACGGGTGTTTCCTTTGCCCTTCACAATAATGTTTCTTGTGCTTTCTTAAAGCTTTATTGCTGTTAATAGGTCATGAATTAGAGGTAATAACTTCAGGAGCTTCATTAATTTCCTTACTGGGTGAGAATGAAAAAGGTGACCCGGATAAGCCCATAGCATTCTGGATATGCTCATCAATCTTTTGAGATTGAACCTCTTTGTTCCTTTTTACAATGCTATATTTCTTCCCCGTGGCTCAGGTAAAAACGCTTCATAAACCTCTTCAGCAGAGTCTAAAATACACAGAAGTGAGTATTTTCACCTCTAGAAATCCGAGTTCAAATTTTACCTTTAGCAGTAAGTAAAAATAAGAGATGTTCTTCGTGACTTTATGTCTTCATAGGAGAAGTGCTTCAGCATCTTCATGGCTCTCCTCTGGTCCTGCTCCAAAAGATGCTCCGTGTCTTTCCTATGTTGGGGACCTCAGGCATGGACACAGTACTGCAGATGGGGCCTCATGAGGGCAGAGCAGAGGGGGACAATCACCTCCCTCGTCCTTCCCATCACCCTCATTCCTCATTTCCAGGAGGAACTAGCACTACTGAAAGGCGTAATGTGTGATAGTTAAAGCCCGTGTGTGGCCAAAGCATCCCACCTGCACCCAGGGAAGCTCAGGCACAAGGGAAATTGCTAAATCTAAAACACAATTCGAATAAAATGCCAAGTTCCACTTAGCATCGGGGAGCAGCAGGGTGCTTCTCTGTAACAGCAGCATCCTCTTTCTGTCTGGGGATGGGATATGCAAGAACAGGGCTGCTTCCATCCCTGCTGACACAGGGAGCCTGCAGCCCCAGCAGGCCTTGCCTCAGGCCAAGGGCTCCAGCTACCATCCAGGGACACTTGTCCCATTCATCCAAGCTGAGTGTGCCGAAACCATGCAGTGAGCACAGAATCTGTATGTTTTATGAGTCCGTCACAAAGATGACGTGGGGAAGATGCCTAGTGCATGAGCAATCTGCTGATGAATGCAAAATGTGCATCGGGCTGCAAGGAGAGGGACCAGGAGAGAATTAGAACTGTGTTTCCTTCTCTCTTCTTTCAGAAGCCGGTTATTTAAAGAAGGAACACAGGGTGGACCACTTGTTAATGCATTTTGCTCACATTGACAGGTGTTTTGCTGCCGAAATGAGCCTGCACTTGAAGCCCACTTGTAGAAGCAGCTCACCTGCAGAAGCAGCCCTGCAGCAGGCAGCCCAAACCCAGCCCTGCAGCATGCTGCCTCGGGGCAGAGAGCACGTGGACCTGCATGCAGAGATTTGGGCTGGGTGCTTGCAGAATGACGTGCACGTGGCTGGGTGTGTGCACCAGCCCTCCCGTGGTTTTCTCTTCCTTGGACACAGACACACCGGGCAAGAACTCCTAAAGCTAACAGGATGCTTGCTTTTACATGGCAGCATGCCAGAGTGACCAGGAAAAACTACTGACTGCTGCGTTAGTCACCGCTGAACTCAAATATAAAGATATGAGTGCCTTGCACGGAAGGTCGTGTTGTTCCCATACCGCCATCATTCACCTTGGCATTTCCTACAATAAAGTGCAAAGCACTGGGGCTTTGCCGCAGGATCAAACCCTGACAGCTAACGCATTTTTTTCCCCTTTTTCCTCCCTAACGTGCTAAATTTTTTCCTCTTGCCCCCTTTTGGCAGACAGAAGTGCTCCTGGGGAGCGTGCTCTATAGGGGATGGCTGGAGCACAACAAGCATCGTCTGCCCCAGAGATGTCTCGGCCCCAGCGCGGCAATCCCAGCAGATATTTAGCTGGAGAGGTCACCTGGAGCCCAGCCATGCTCCTGCGGTTTCTTCGTGCTATTTTTGTTGTGCACAGAGCAGAGGAGAGGCAATATTTGTACGACCGGCAGCTCAAAGGTTATTGGTTTTGCTCAACATTTGTTTTTCAAATGTAATACTGCTGTCCCCGCATTACTGCCAGAGGAGTTTCAAAACCTGGCTCGGAGCCTGTGGATTTCCGTTCTGTGCTAACAGCCCGCTCCAAGGAAAAGTGCACAGGATGAGTTTCCTGGAAAAGCATGGGAAAATTTCACACCAAGCCTGCTGGGAACAGGAGGTGAGCACGGAGATACGTTGCCTGCAAAGGGACAGCACCCAGTGCATCATTCCGAGCCCCATCTCGGTGTCACAGCTGATAGAACCTCAGGTGGAACGGTCCCAAATTCCCCCTTTCCTTGGAGGTGCTGCCTGTGCCCATTGACAAGGGATGGGGATTGCACACGGCTCCCACACGCAGCTGTCGCAGCACGAGCCGACTATAAAAGCACCATATGCTGCTCCGCGCCGCGAGAGCTGCAGATCACCGCAAGAAGCCCTTTAAATATTCTGGAATTTAATTACGAGACTGTCGATGCTTTAAACACAGGAACGCATAATGTCTAACGCAAAGGAAGCTCATCTGGAAGGTGCTGGGAGGGAAAAGCCCTGGAGGGTGCCGCGTGCTGGTATCGTGGGATGCACACAGTGGTGTCACCCGTGGGTAGGAGATGTGCCCTGGTGCTGGGATGCTGAGCCACCCGAGTTACCTTAGGCACACGAGCACCTGTGAGGTTGCTTAGGTTTGACCCTTGTAAAAATATCTTCTTTCCTAAAACACACTGGTGTGCACTTGCACAGCTCAACCCCTTCTCCGTGTCACCTGCCCTGTGGTGGTAGGAAAATGGTTATTATCTTCCTCTGTGTGACATGCCGTAGGTGTTGTGTCTACAAAAATGAAGCTGTGTTTAACATAGCAGTGTGATTATCGGCCTAATGGCAGGAAGAGAAGACGCCTTTGGGATGAGAACCAAAGCATGGCTCTTGCAGAATGTCCCCAGAGAAGTGTCCCTGTGCCCAGGACACCCACCCAGCAGGTCTGCTGGACCTGGGGCACCAGCAGCAGAGTGCATAGCAAACCCATTTGTCATAGATTGTTCCTATCTTCCCACTTCAGTTAACATAAAGAACTCAAATGAAAGAAGACAGAATGTGTATTTTCCAAGCAAGTAAAGAAGAAAGTGCTTGGTAAAGACTTTGGTCAGGCTGAATATTAGGAAAAATTTCTTTTCCAAAGAGTGGTCGGGCACTGGCACAGCTGCCCAGGGAGTGAGGTGTAACCATCCCTGGGGGTGTCCCAGAGCCGTGGGGCTGTGGCACTGAGGGACGTGGGCAGTGGGTATGGTGGGGTGGGTGGGGTTGGACTCGGTGATCCCAGAGGTCTTCTCCAGCCTTAATGGTTCTGTGACTCTATGATCCACAAATAGAACTGGACTAGAAACTCAACCCCAAGAGCCCAAGCCCCCTCTTGGCTTGTAAAAGCTGACGATAAAACAACATTCTTCTCCATTAACCACAGAGGAACAGTGGCCAGATCTGCATGGTGCACTGCTGGGGCACAGCTCTGCTGCTGTGGATGCTGAATGCTGACTGCCTGCTCAGCACTGTAAAATGGAGCTGCTCAGGGCATGCTAGGGCAAGCGTTGGGGATATTGCGATGATTTTGGCTTCAGCAGCACCACCAAAGTGGTAGATCCATGCCCTGAAGAAGGGGATGGGTGGTGAGGCGCCATGCAGATGTAGGGAAATGATCTGCAGCACTTGGTGCTTGTGGGGCACATGGAGCTCGGCGAGGCTGGCAGCTGATTTAATGGAGTGCAGCATGTCCTGTATCACTAACCCGCTGCACATCGTCAAATTAGCGTTGCAAATAAAAACCACATTGGCCTCATTTTTTAACACGATTTCAAGAGGGAAAATAGCATTTGCTGGTGAAGGTGGTATTTGCTTTTCTGAAAAACAAAGCAAAGCCTCTTCTCACCCCTTTGGAGTTTTGGCTCCGTTCGATTCTGATCTGCTTTGGCCCTTCCTTGTTTTGGGGGATGCATACAGAGAAGGTGCTGGAAATGATGTGCATTGCTGTAGGAAAACAGTGAGAAATAGGGAACGGCCACAACGTCACCATGTGCTACCCACTCCAAAAACACCCCTGAAACCAAGCCCGGGGCATTTTCTCATTTCAAAAAGTACTTTTGAAAGGAGGAGGTGCTGCGATCCCTCACGGAATGCAGAACTTGCTTGTGTGGTTCAAAATAAACCGGCATCTGTGCTATTTGGACCGCTGCCACTTTCCTCCTTATCGGGCTCGCTCGCTGAAGGGTGACTCAGTGCAAAGCCAGCAGCGCCCCAGGACTCTGCTGATGTCATCGATTGCATCACACGGCTGTGGGGCTGGGAGGGGGATTCCTAGTGCCTGCAGGAAGGACAGAGCCCTCCACCGTGTCCTCACCTGTTCTGCACTGGGGGACAATGCTCCCTGAATTCAATAGGAATGCTGCTCCTTGCTGCTGGCATTGCACTGCTGTGGGCAGCATTACTTCCGGAGGCTTCCCCAGCAGAATGGGAGCTGGGCACTGCGCTGCTCCTGCCCGTGGGATGTGGAGGTGTGGGGGCAGAGGGGGCACTTGACCTGAGTCCCAGGATGGCATGGAGCAACTTGCACATTTGCAAACACTTCAAATGGGGTTTCGCAATAAACAAAGCTGGTTTCTCCACCCTGCTGAGCATGGATGCAGTTGTGGGAAAAATCCCCCCCTGTGTTCCTGTAATGACCGGGTTCCTGAGTGTCAAGGGGCTTCCCCACCAGGAGCCATGCAATGGTGCTTGAAACCCTTTGCACCTGATGGAGCAGCCCAGTGGTGCCTGTTGCTTCCTGCTCCCAGCCATGCCACTGTGGCCAGGCACCAATCATAGCATCATGGAATCCTTAGCATTGGAAAAGACCTCTAGGACCCCCAAGGCCAACCCCAACCCATCCCAACATGCCCACTGACCATATCCCTCAGTGCCACATTTCCATAGTTCTCAAACACCTCCAGGGACGGTGACTCCAGCACCTCCCTGGGCAGCCTGTGCCAATGCATTGCCACTCCTCCAGAGAAGAAATTGTTCCTGATACCAACCTCACCCTCCCCTCGTGCAACTTGAGCCCATCACCTCTTGTCCTATCACTGATACCTGAGAGCAGAGGCTGACCCCCACCTCTCTACAACCTCCTTTCAGGGAGTGATGTCCCCCGCTCAGCATCCTTTCCACTCCCCTAATTCAACACCAGCAATTCATGCCCCACCAGGGAAATGGGGAACTGCCCCATGCTGGGTGGCACCTGGAGGAACTCCAAACCCTTGCAGTACCTGTTGTTAATCCTTGCTCTATTGCTGGGCATTGGATAGAGGACAGAGGAGATTTCCATGCCAGGTCCCCCCTAGAACCACACGAACCACGGGTCGCACCAATTGATGTGGTATATATAGCGGGAGAAAAGCTATGCAAACATCGAGGGAACCAGGCCTGGCTCCTGCAATTATCTTCCCTTACGAGAGGTTATTATATCCTTATAATTAATTGTGGGCTCATGCCAGAAAAAGTACAACTTGCATGGACAAGCCTTGGAGGGAGGAAGACCTGGGCTGGGAAGCAGATCTGTAGGAGGAAGCATTCTTTTCCCACGTCGAGGAGCAGCAAGACAAGTAAATTCAGCGCTGGAATTTCGCTCCATACCTTTTATGGCAAAAAAAATGAGGCTTAGCTTTGATTTGCAAATACATGTTCCAGCTTAAATCCAACCTGAGCTTTAATACACAGGGAAGCACAAGGGCACCCGCTCGCTGAGATGTGCTGAGCACAGGCTTGTGGGAAGGGAAAGCACAGCTCAAGGCTCCCACAGCAGCACGCTGATGTTGTGGCTTTATCTGAGGACAGGGTTCAGTTCTTATTACTCAGTCTTGCCTTCAGTATGAATTAACGCAGCTAAGTAATTAATTTTTAATGCATCCAACATAGGCAGCAAGGCGTTTGGAGTGAGCTCCTGCTTGCTCCCTTCCATACTGGGCAACGGGGAACTTTGCAGTGCCTTCCTCTGAAACTTGCTTTGTTTGCTTGTGGCTGGGCATGGTGTGCAGGGGCGGGGAGCGCACATGGAGGCGAGAAGAAGCAGTTTTACCTTCCTCAGGACAACTACAGTGAGTAGGTGGTGCTGCAGCCAAAAAGACTTTGCAGAATAGTTCTACAAAGCGTTCTGCTTCCAGCATATCGATGTTTCTGATGGAAAGCCATTCTGCCAGAAAATCTCCCCCCAGCTCCAGGCTAGAGTTTCATACCAAACAGTTTTACTGTCTCCCCAGCAACTGGGACTGCTGATCCACTACAATGAATTTCCATAATTAACCTCCAGGAACCAAAAATGAAAACTATTTGTCTGCAGGGTGTTCTCAAACAACAGCTAGAAACCATTTCATTCTGAGCCAAATTCAACAGGATTTTCTCCACAGATTTCAAAGGATCTTCAGATCAGTTTGGTTCAGATTCGAGTTCAGATCCACATCAGCGTAATACAACTTTGGATGTTGCTTTTTTGGTTTTTTGTGGTTTTTTTTTTCCCCATTTGGGATGGGGCTTTGAAAAAAAGAAACTATTTCTTTTTGTTAAAATTGAACCCTATATTGTCGTCATTGCACTCCGATGCCCATGGATACACAGCGCTTTGTAAGATGCTGTGCTGATCTCATACGAGGCAGGAATGCAGAACAGCACGAGGGATTCAGGCAAAACACACACGTTAAAGCTGTGGGTTCTGAATCTGGATTTTTGGCTTTCCTGCTTGGGGAGGGCTATTTCATGCACCACCCTACTACGGGAAACGTCCTTGAGATGCATTGTGCTTTCATGGATGGTAGAGCACCCGGCCGTGCGATTTGTTCCTACTGCAAGCACTAACAGGTCATACATAATGGAACAGCAAAGCAGCCACCACTGGATTTGCATGAGATTGTGTTTATCCAGGAGTTTTCCTGCCTTGGCTGCATTTACCCAGGAGGAATAGGCCCTGTCCTGGGGGAGTTTTGATTTGAGGCCAAGGGGCTGTGAGCCACAGCAGGAGGGCACTGAGCCCTGAGCCCCTGCTCCGCTGCTTGTCTTGGTCCTGGCATTGCACTAGGCTATCTCAAAACAGTCCAAAAGTGGGATTAAGACATATATGTGAATAAGGCACATCATTTTTGGTACAAACCGGAAATGTTCAGGTGTCACAAAATGCAGGTGTATCTCTGATGGCAGGATGGCACTTAAGGCTGTCTCCAGCTCCCTGAGAGGAGGTTATGGCAAGGTGGGGGTTGGCCCCTGCTCCCAGGTAACAGTGACAGGACTAGAGGTGATGGCCTCAGATTGCATCTAGGGAGGGTCAGGTTGGTATCAGGAACAATTTCTTCTCTGGAGGAGTGGCAATGCATTGGCACAGGCTGCCCAGGGAGGTGGTGAAGTCACCCCATTCAAGAACCACGGGGATTGTGGCACTGACGGATATGGTCAGTGGGCACAGTGGGATGGGTTGGGTTTGGAGTTGGGGATCCTAGAGGTCTTTTCCAACCTTAATGATTCCGCAGCTCTATGGGAAGGGAGTAAACGTGGGAGAAGGGCAACAGCCTCCCATGTGTTCTCTGCAAATGGAGACAAGCAGCACAGCCAGCATCGCGGCAGTGCTCTGCCAGCGAGTGCTGGAACACAGCTCCAGGGTGTGCCAGGTCAGCCCAGATCACACAAGACGTGGAATTCCCACTCACATCACAATAATTACAGTATGATTAGTACTGCAAAATATCTTGTCGTCTGTCCTAATGCCCTGCCTTGTGTCATTAAGGGATTTTGGAATAATGTTAGAGTGCTTATAACACTGTGAAAGCAAGGCCACCAGTTCCTGAAACCTGGAGTAGCTGAGCTTTGTTTCTTTCCCACTTGATCCTGATCGCTCAGTGAGCTGTTGGTCAAGTGAGAGAGAGGTACTGATGTCTTGAGTTAATTTTACATATTTATGTAATTCTGTATCAGTAGCACTTATTTTCACAGTTGCCATTGTTCCCACGTAGCTGTTAAACCAACCTCATGACGCAGGACTGAGATGCTCATTTTCCCTCTATCACCATCAGTTTTAAACCCTCCTTGGAACAGAAGAAAACGAGGCCCTGGTTTAGGCTGCCAAAATCCCAGTCCCTCCATGGTGACCCAACCCATGCACCTTCTGGCCCTTTGATTTCTGTGGACTTGGGGGATCCCAGCCAGCAAACACTCACAGGTGCTGCAGGCTGCTTGGACCACATTTTGCACAGACAATCACTAAGTGAGATTTTTTTATTTCCTACACACACAGCGTGGCTCGGGGCTTTCTGATTTTAAGCCCTAACCACTACACACAGAAACAACAGGAGCTCTGTTCGAAACCTCTGAAGTGCTGCATAATGTTAAGTGTTCCAAATGAATCAAGTCTGGTGTGTTCAACTAAAATTAGCGGGTACTTGTGACCTTATTGCTTCTCATTTGTCAAACAGGCACACTCTGATCACGTCGTCTCGCAAGGTACCCGTGAAAAATAATTTATTTTCAGCTGTTAAGAACTCAAACATGACAGAGATAAGTACCAGAGAAGAGGAAAGAGATAATAAATTGGTGTGTGTTGAGAAGAAGGTTTTGAATAGCGGCCCTGAATGAAGCATGGATTACACAGGGAGCTGTGAGACGTACAGATGTTTCTGAATAGCTGCTCGTTAAGGTGACAATATCGCTCTGTGGGCTGAATAAGTTCCTTGGAAAACATAATTTGTGATCGCGAAATTAATGACCATCACTGCGTGCTCACACGGGAGCCCACGTTTCCGACACACAGGAAATGCGCATTTCCTAACACACAAGTGTTTGACCTGAAACCTTAATAACGTTCTTTTAATGTATGTTGCATTTAGTTACACGTACACACACACACAGAAGGGAGGAGGGAACAGGAGCGGTAAGGTTCATGTTTTATGTATGACGTTTAGTACTTGCCTCAGAAGCTTTGGTAGCTGGCATTACACGGATAGGTATTCTGATGGCAATTTTAGATTTAAATCGTCAAGCAATCATTGCGGTGCTAAAAGCACTCTTCTTAACTGTTTTATTCTAGTCATAGAAAGTGTTCAAGCTGATTACTTGTGAGAGGAGAAAAATGTATCTTGATATTCCCATAAAATCTTATACGAGATCAGTAGTCATTACCAGAGATAATACTGGATTATATAGATGGTATTAATATACGTATAATACTTTCCTGGATGGAATGCAAAGAAGCTGTGAAAGTCTAGAAAGGAATCAGAGCTGAAGCAAAATGGGGAATTTGAACCAAGCAGAGCAAGAAACTCTGCTGTATAAATCAAAATCGGACTGCGTGTGAAAAATACCAATGGAAACGTTAACCCTGCCGTGTTATCCCCCTAGTTATCAAGATATGTGAAGAGGCATTAAACTTAATAGTATGACATGAATAATAGTTTTACAGGGATTAACATATCTGGGACAGTTTCCCCAAGGAATGACAACAAACAAGCTGTTCCAGAGCAGGCAGGCATATCTCGTAGCTCCCTCTCTTATGGATTGTCACAAGTGCTCAGAGCTGCGAGGTCCCACACTTCCCCTGGTAGGAATCCCGAGCACACACAGGCGGTCCCTGCACAGCCGTACATTATCCCCTTTCTCCTCTGCAGAGCCTCTGTGCCAGCGAGCACTCTGCAACACAGAGTGACCTCTTCTAATATTAGCTTGGGCTGTCGGTTTGAAGCTCCTTGGCTCAGCTGCATGGCCCCGGCGGGGGTTCCTTCTCTTCCTTGCTTGCAGAGCACTGCAGGACAGCCTGCGAGCCGTGGGTTTGGAGCTGGGTGACACTGGCAGTGGCCGGACTGCGAGAGCAAACAAAGCATGTAAACAGCCATCTCTTCTCATATTAGCACAAGGCGTGCTGTGGGAAGTCACGATGAGTAAGTGCTTGGTGTGCACTAAAGTTTCCACATTCTGAACATAGCTGGATGCAAGAAATTTTCCGTATGAGCTGCGCAAAGCAGCTGTCCCCCATGGCTCATGAGCACGGCTCCCTCCTCCATGTACCCTTGGGTCCAGAGAGAGAAGCCGAGCCAGTGCCAAGGAATGGGTGGCACAGAATCTAGAGCCGTAGAATCGTTTGAGTTGGAAGGGACCCTTAAAGGTAACCTAGTCCAACTCCCCTGCAACAAGAAGGGACATTTACAGCTATACTGGGGTGCTCAGAGCCCCGTAAGGCCTGACTTTGAATGTCTCCAGGGATGGGGCAAACACCACCTCTCTGGGCAACCTGTGCCAGGCATCAGCACTGCCTTTGTTGCATCTTGCCTCCATCTGCACAGAGGTGAGTGATGAGCTGACAGGGAGATGCTTCCATCCACCTCCCATTCAAGATCAGCAAAAAGCTCCTTCAACCCCATCTTCTTCTCCTCTTATATTCAACAGATAGACCTGAGATGGTGTATTAGACTCAAGAAGAAAACTGGGTTGCTCTGCCTCTGCTCGTGAAGCTGGTATGTGTCTCAGATACAATGAAAGAATGGAGGGGAACAGAGAAACATGACTTTATGCACTCTGAAGACATTTATGCGACCGAATTTCTCAGAATCATAGAATGGTTGGGTTGGAAGGGACCTTAAGGATCATCTGGTTCCAACCCCCTACCATGGGCTGGCTGTCCCCCAGCTCAGGCTGCCCAGAGCCCATCTATGGCCTCGGGCACCTCCAGGGATGGGGCACCCACAGCTCTGGGCAGCAGTGCCAGTCCCTCACTGCCTGTGGGCACCTCCTAACATCTAAATTAAATCTCCCCTCTTTTAGTTTAAAGCCATTCCTCCTTGTCCTATCGCTATCTGACTGTGTACAAAGTCCCTCTCCCTCCTGTTTATAAGCTCCCCTTGAATACTAGAAGGCCGCAGCAAGGTCTCCCTGGAGCTGCCTCATCTCCAGGCTGAACCAGCCCAGCTCCCTTGAGCTATCTTCATAGACAGGGATGGATGGAAACTGCAGATGGGCTGAGGCGAGCTTTTCATGTAAAAAAGCCAGGGTGCAAATCTATGTGCCCCTGAGGCCTCCTAATAACACACACCCGGCGAACTTCAGTGTTTTGCTCATGATTCCCACCAGAAACCAAATCTCAGACCTTTTGAAAAGCTTATCAGAGGTGAGTAATGTGGCCAGCTGAAAATGTGACACACAGGAACACCACCAGAATGTTTTTTGGGACGCCGCATTTGGGATTCCGTCCCACCTGTGTCACTGAGGTAAATTCCTGTGGTTAAACACCTGCAAGATAATGGGGCTTTTCTATGTCAGACGTTATGAGTTTCTCGTGTTTCAGCCCAGACACGGCACGGGGTCGGTTTGTGGCACGGATTATGGATTATTCACCTCACGGCCACGACGACCTCCGGGGCTGCGTGAAAGCCCCACACGCCCACACCGCCCCCCGCGCTTCTCTCCCTCACAGCGCCGCGTCGCGCCGCTCCCGAAGGGGGCGCTCTGCCCCGGCAGCGCGCGCGGCGAGGGGGCGTGGCCACACTGCCGGCGGGCGGTGATTGGCGGTGGCGAGGCTATAAATAAGGGCGGGCGGCGGGGGGACAAAGCAGTCTGCGCGGGACCGGCGGGCGGGTAGTGCGGGTCGCGTCCCGTCCCGCGGCTCTGTTACTATAGCTGGGGTTTCCTCGTGTTTTTTTTTTTTTTTTTTAATTTAATTTTTTTTTTTTTTTGCCGTCGGGTCTGTTTTTTTTTTTAATTTTGTGCTGGCCGGTCGAGGGATACTAAGCGGAGATCAATGAAGGAAAGAAGAGCGAGCCAGAAGTTATCGAGCAAGGCGGTGATGGATCCTAACCAGAACGTGAAGTGCAAGATCGTGGTGGTGGGGGACAGCCAGTGCGGCAAGACCGCGCTGCTCCACGTCTTCGCCAAGGACTGCTTCCCCGAGGTGCGCCGGGGCTCGGGCTGGGCTGGGGGGCCGGGCTGGGGCTGCGGGGCCGGGGCTGACCGCGCTGCGCTCTGTCTCTCCCGCAGAACTACGTCCCCACCGTCTTCGAGAACTACACGGCCAGCTTCGAGATCGACACGCAGCGCATCGAGCTCAGCCTGTGGGACACCTCCGGTGAGCGCCGAGGGCAGCGGGGCCGGCACCGGGGCGGGGGGGGAGATGGAAGGCGGCCGTGAGGGCAGCGGGGCGGCGTGCGGGGCCGAGCACGCGTCTGCCGGGCGGGAAGGAGCCGGGCGGCCACCCAGGGCGGGCGGGGAGGAGCCGGGCCGAGCCGAGCCCGCCCCGCAGCCCCGCGCTCAGCTTGGGGAAGGGGACACGGAACGGGGCCGTGCGGTTTCACGTGGGGCTGGCGGCCGGGAGAGCCGGCGCTGCGCTGCGGTCCCCGTCGCTTGCGGGGCTCCGCGGGAAGCGCCCTGTGCTGAGTGAGCCCGGGGAGCCCCGCGGGTGCCGGTGCCGGCTGTGAACGGCGGTTGCGCCTGGTTGGGCTCCGTTCTGCTGAGACGGGGATTCCGGGAGGTTGGGTCGTTTTAATCTGCCGAGGTAGCCTCGCTGTCTGTGGTGGTGCGAATAGATTTCGGAGAGGGAAAAGGAAGGGTGTGGACAAACCTCTGTTAGCAGAGATCTGTCAGTGTTCGGTGGAAGGCAAATAGGACGGTGGTGTTTGTGTTAGCTTGACACTGCCCTGAGCCCTAGCCACAGCAAAGGGATGCTTATGAACGCCCGTCGTGAATTAAGTCTGTTGATATTTGAGTTCCTTATAGGCTCCTTAGTGTCTCTTTTTTTTACAAAGCACAGCAAGTTTTCCAGCCCTTCCGAAAGGCTGGCGGTAGGGAGGCATCCTTGGCCCTCTGAAGATGCAGGGAACCCATCCTTACTTAGGTGCTAGCGTCAGGAGATGAGCGCACGAGCACTCAGGGGTGAATGACACAACAAGCCATTAGCAGACATGGAGCAACATTCCCTCTGCAGAACGGAGTGTGAAGAAAAAGCTGGAAAAAACTTAGGAGTATGCGGAACCCCTTTCTTCTCCGGGCAGGATTTGTATATGTTGAAACTGGATGCTTTGGTTCCACCCAAATAAGAAATCACTCCTCTTACCAGAAACGGAGGTTTTAAACCCATTGCAGAAAAGGAATGTAGGTTGTGAGTTGCCTTTCCCCTTGCTGTTCAGGAAATGGTTTTGAAGGCTTGCAACATGATTGCTGGGAAAAGGCACTCTCCGTGCCCACGTTCACTATCAGCATAGTTCCAAACAGATTTTTTATCTTCAGCCAAGAAAGACTTTCATGCTTCTTGAGCGTGTCTGGCTTGAGCTTTCATCCTGATGACTAAGCTAACAAACTCAGTGGGGTAAGGCCTGATTAATTTTTAATAGTTGGCAAAGTTTTTCTGGAAATTTCTGTCTTTAGTTATTAAAATGCAGCACGTGGGTTGTTTGACTTGCAAAGGTCTGGAAGCTGTATGTCAAAGGCTGGTGACACCCGTGTGATGAAGCCTCCTGTAGCACTTCAAAAAGATGGCAGTGCTGGAAGAAGCACCTGCTGCCCGATGCGTGTGCGTGTCGCGCTTTCAGGCCCATCCTGGAACAGACAGACAATTTGGCAGAGTCAGGAGCTTCAGAACAAGTGGCGAACTTCTCTGCAATCTGAAACCAAAGGGGAAATGGTTGAGGGATGTGATGCTTGGGATAATAGATGCTCTGGTTGTGGGATTCTGCAGCCGAAGTCTCTCTAAACAGCTCTTCCTGCTGACTGCGGGAAGACAGGGCCCATCACCGCGACACAAAATCACATCACCAGATAAGAGATGTAAGGAGATAAGATACCCTTGCAGCATTATCTTAAGTTCTTGGTAATTTAATTCTTTACGAGTCTTTGTCCTAGCCCTCCGCTGAATTACAGTAAACATCTTAATGACTTTAAAGCAGCCCCAGATGTAGTTAACTTCAAAACATGACTTGTAGCTGCTATATGCTAATGGAAGACAGTGTCCATTGCAACATGGGGTAGAGGGGGAGGTCATGGCCCACGTCATGGCTTTTTATTCCTGTATTTCATGGCAGCAAAGGGTGAAAAATGGATGCAGTTTAGTTGGGCTTGATCACAGTATGCTACAAATATTCTGGGATGACTATCAGTGTTTAAAAGCCTTGTGTTAGAGTAAAAACAAGCCTTGCTGCCATGGTTTTTATTTATCCATTTAAAAAATCCCTTACATGCTGTGCTTATTACAGGAGGAATCGTAAGTGCAAAACGTGGAGCATCACACTGTTGAACTTTCAAAGGTAGCTGTACATTTATTAGGAAGTTTTTGTTGTATCTTGAGTATGCCCACAGAGATTTGGGACAAAACACTCAGAAGTAAGAGTGGAATAGGAAGATTCATTATTCAAATATTTTCTGGTACAGTCTAGTTCTGCAAGTCATAAGGATTTAAATTAGCCGCAGCATTAAGGGAAATACTTGCCAACATGAATTTCAATTGGTTTTTGGACTACCAACCCCTTTTTTTCAAAGCAGGAATGTCTGGTTGCAATAGAACTCGGTCATAAATTATTCCATTCGGTGGTAATGCAGTATGGCAGTCTTGAGCTGCTTGGCAGCTCTCTCTGCTCCTTTTGCTGCATGCAGTGTTGGAGAGAAGTTTCTCCAGGCTTATGGGCACGCTGAGGAATCATCACGTATCAGATGCTCATATATATATATGCCTCCATATAAAAATTTAGTGTTAATTTTAAAGGTGTTTTTGTTGAAGCATCTGTCAGAAGGAATCTGAAAGATGTGGGAATTGGAGTTACTGTTTCCCTGACTCTCTGGCAGTAAGCAGCGTATAGGAAATGCCAAAGTAGTGTCCTTGCCTCCCAGTTGACCTGCACGTTGGCTATGCTGAGCCATGTGGTTTGCTTCTTTCGTAGCAGCGTAGGGGTAACTGGCCTTGGTAGTTCTCTCTGCTTTGGAGGGGGGTAGAATTGGTAACTGGACCAACGGTGCTGTTCTCTGTTAGAGGTACAGAAATCCCAGCTCTGAATGTTGCGATATTTTTGTGTTTGGAGAAGGGTCTATTTTCTCCAGAATGGCGAAGGTGAATTGAGAAGGAGGAAAGACATCAGCAGTGAATCAGCCACTTGGAGCTGCCACTGCGGTATTTGGTGCTTTCTCTCTGTAGCTGATAATTAGTAAGCCCGAGGAGCTGGGAGTGGGAGAGCGGCTGTTCATCTGTTGTTCTTTCAGTTGACTGGAGTCCAAAAGGCAACAAAGACGAGCGCCCGATGGCTGCTCGGGGCTGTGCAAATAGTGGAATATTGCCTGTTCCTGGGCGCCAGTGGTGTGCAAATAGCTGAAAGTTGCCTGTTCCCAAGGTTTCCCTCCAGCCCAGGGCAGGCTGAGGCTGGGAGCTGCCCAGGTCCAGCTCTGCAGGAGGGATGTGGGCTGAACCACTTCCAAACAGGGCTCCAGCTCTCAGCTGGCATCTCAGAGTGGCACTAAGATGTCAGAAAACCAAAGCACGCGTTCACTTGGAACCACGTGAGTTCGTCGTGCATTAAGATAGCAGTGTTTAAGCCTAAATTTTGGTAACTTGTGTAGCCTAAAGCCAACCCTGCTGCTTGATGGGGGGTTAATTCACTTTAAAAGCTGAACAATGCTGTGCTTTGCATGCAGTGTGAGATTTGAAAAGTAGAGCGTTCTGACTGTGTTAATTACTTCAGCTTAGATTATTTAAGCTGCCAAAGAGATAAAATCAGGGATTGCAGCTGGAATAGACTTCCACCACAAAACAAGATGAACTACAGCGCTATCAGCAATTCCTTGATAGAGCTGATAAATCATTCACGTTGTCCTTGACAAAAAAGATTTATTTTGTAAGGAGTGAATCACAAACACAAGTACGCTTGTTTTTTTCACAAATACCGTGGCTGTAGCCTTGCATTCTCCTTCTGTTTTCTAGGGTTGGCACGGTTTCAGATCTGCAGACTAACTTGAAAAGGACTGAGCAGCCTCATTGGGCTGCGTTCAAGTTGTCTGTTCAGACTTGAGTCTCATTCCTGAGATTCCTCGGTTCGGAGGGTTTCTGGGTGAAGTGATGAAATGCCAGATTGAATGGCCTCGCACAGTGAGGGCTGGAGCAGCTCTTTCTTTGCGCAATAATAAACGTTCGGTTGCTGCTCTCGAATGAGACTGGGAAACTTCTTTTGTTGGTGCTGCAGTCCGAGCGCTTTAAACGCTTCCAGTTTGTTCTGCAGCACACCACCCCGAGGAAAAGAACGTGTCGGATGCTCCGAGCTCGCAGCTGAGCGAGGCCGCTGCCTATAAAAGTACACACACTCAGTTCAGCATCTTTAATGCGAGAGGCTCGGGAGGAAAACCTGAAAAGAAAAACCCTCAAAACAAACGCAGCTCCAGCTGACAGCAAAAGGAATCTCTGGTCTGAAGGTGGTGGCTGTATGTATACATAAATACATGCTGATGGACATATATGGTGCGTTGTGTCCTTGAAGACTGGTGAGTGAGAAGTTAGGTATGTGTGTAAGGAATTAGTTTCTGGGCGAGGCTTTTTTGAGACTCCTTTCTAGCCAGTAACCATTTGGCCAGGCATTCAGGATCTTGAAGACGGGGAGCAGTTCCTGCCCCTACTTGCCCGCTCTGGGGGAGGAGTGCCGGGCAGGCAGGTGCTGTGCCCAGCCCGCAGGTGGGGGCTGTAGGGGAGCTAGCACTCAGGCTGGATTCAGCTCCAGGGCTGTCCTGCTAGCTGCAATGCAGCCTGCCTGGGGCTGGGAACCTGGCCCTGGAGCTCTCAGATGGAAGCACTGTAATAATGGCAGTGCTGGAGATAGCCCCGGGATAGTTTGCAGTGGGAGATGCTCGCTGATAGGCGCTGCAAGCGGAGCTTAGCTCAGGATGAACGCTTCTCTGGTCGGCTCGGCTTGCTTGGATCTCATTCTGTCGTGCCAATTGCTGCTGAAGACTGCTAGCTGCTTTTTGAAGAGTGGTTTTTGACAGCTGCCTCTTTGTTAGATTGACACCGTTTATGAAGATGAGCATTTGAATAAAATAAGTCTTGTTCAACAAATTACCTTCTGCTACCTAGTTTGGTAACGCTTCATTCCCCATGTGTTGCCATTCATTTCAAAAACAACATTCCTGAGATTCTTGACTCCTTCCTTCTATAAAAGCTGTCCGACCGAAGTCATCTGTGATACGTTCACACCGTTCCCCGCTCGGTGCAACAGCGGGAGCTGTCTGTCAGGTACGAAGCTGAAGAATTCCTCTAATCCAGTTAATAGTCTCTGTTCAGCCTCTGAGACCTTGCTGACAATTAGTTGTAGATAGTTGGAGAGCTGCTGATACAATTAGGTGATAACCGCCGAAGTCACGTCTGCTAACTCTTAAAGCTGCGTGCTTGCGGCCTGTGCTGTATTTTAGGTATGTGGAAGAAGGAAAAATCCGTGTAAGAATGTGACCAGAAAGTGCACATGAAATCACAGGCATGTGTTTTAATGTCCAACGCCTGATCCTGTTTGACCACGTAAACGTCGAAGTGCCCTTCTGTGTCAGAAACGCGTTCCGCTGCGTAAATAAAACTTCAGCAGAGTTAAGGCCGAGCGGGGGTGGCTGAGTGAATGGAACTTTCCAGAGAAAGGAAGTTTTCCCCCAGATAGGACATGACAAAGAGATTTGACTTGCAGGTGACATTATAACTCTGCACACCATTAAGAGAAAACCAGAGAATCCCTTAAGCACTCGAGGTAAAACATGCGTGGCGTGTCACGTCAATCTTATTTATGTTCCTCCAGATTACTGGATTAGTTTTTGTTCTTATTGATCAAAATGTGTTTTATGGGCTATACATTCATGTTTACTGTGAGCGTATATTGGTTTACCAATCAGTGTGACTTTATGACAGAGTGTACTCGTGAGTCTGCCTGCAGGGTTTGGGTTCTTTCCTGCTGGAGTCCTGGAGCAACTGCTTTAATTCTAGGCAAGAGTTTTTCTAAAAAAAAGCCAATTTCTCTGACAAGTCAATATGTTTTTTGCACTTGGAACTCTATGATCTGCATTCAATACTTGAAAAACGATTTATTTCAAAATGACTGAATTTTTAACTGAAAACAACGGTGAAAAATCTGCTTTGAAGAAGTGTTTTAAAGATCTTTAGTTGGTGCAGATTAAGGCTGAATCTTCAAGTTGGGCTGACCCAATTTCCTTTCCCTGGTTATGGGGGCATTGCAAGCCTTGGGCAGGAGGGGGACCAGTGGGGTGCTGTCCCTTGTAGCTGTGTATGATGACTGTGGCTTTTGTACAGGAGAAGCAAAAGGAAAGAGGGGAGTTGAGCAGCTGAATCTCCTGTGTTGGGAATACAGCACTGAGGAGAAGGTGGTAGCTAGGTGCTGTTAAAGACCTTCCCTGGAAGTCTTCCTCAGTGTTCTGAATAAGTATGAGTAACTGCAGAAAATGAAACACGCAAACTGATGATGTTTTCTTGTTTCCCTCCAGGGTCTCCTTATTATGACAATGTCCGTCCGCTCTCTTACCCAGACTCCGATGCAGTCTTGATCTGCTTTGACATTAGTCGTCCAGAGACTCTTGACAGCGTGCTAAAAAAGGCAAGTGTTAAGAAATGTTTGAGGAGAGAACTGTTTATAAGTAGCACGTCTCTGACTCTCTGAAGAGTGGTGATGTTTCCTATGTTAGGAACTAAAGTTTGTTTTTGTTTTTAATGGAATGAAGACCAGACTGGGCTCTGCACTGCTGGAATTTGAAATCATAGATTTGAAAGGGATGAATGTTAACTGAAAACAAAACCTGTCTCATGGAAGCTCAAGGGTGAAGTAAATTCTCATTTCTTGGCCATTAGACACCAATGAATTGTTCAGGGTGGTGTTGGGTGCAGCAAGAAATTACCTAACATCACATTCATCTGACAGGTAGGGCTGAGAAACTTTGCCATGTCACAGAGATAGTTTAAAATACATATGTAGAGAGTTTGGATTTAGGCCATGGCTTTACATAATTCCTCAGCCTTAAGCTAGAAGGAGCCAGTGACAAATGCCTCTGGAAGACGCCATAAAGCCTAGCAATAACATAGAAATGTAATTCTGCACCAGGCTTCAGAATGTTTTAGCTCAGTGATCCAAGATTCAAAGCCCTGGCTTCCCCTGTGTTAAAGCACTGCAGTGTGAGAGTCGAGCTCTGTGTTCAGAAGGTGGTCCTGGTCCTCCCCTTGGTCACTGGGCATGACTCTTAACTTTGTGCTGCTGTCTTTAAGGCTTAATGATCTGAAGTTCCTTTTATTCTGTAGCTGGGGCTGGTGTTTCTTGTTTCACTGGGAATAAAGCAGCATGCGGTGCTGTGAATAATCTGCAGAAAACACTTCAGACTATTCTTTACTTACTATGCTAACAAGCATCAGGAACAGTCTTATTTTCTCCCACTGTAACTGTTGGTTTAGGGTATTGTTGCTTAATTCTGGAAGAGATTTTTGTTAATATGCCTTTAAAGCCACATTATATTCTTAATCTTCAGGTATTGTACAGTCTAGTCAGATTGGGCTGCAGAATTGTTGGCTTTCTCATATCTACAAAGTAACTGTGCATGGGGGTGGGGATGTGCCAAAAAAAAAAAAAATGTTTTACAAGCTCTGTTCGAACGACTTCCTTAATTGACCTGTGACAGATTTGTATAGTTATGGGTGTTAGGATGTAGCTGTGAGCCAGTGTATAGCAATGCATGCTTTTCAGTCATACAAGCAGTGCCTCTAGCTCAGCCTTGGGGGACTGCTGAAGGTGGTGACAGCAGCTTTCCCTGGCTCCTGTGTCAGTCTCTGTGGCTGGTTGCTCACTGCCCACGAGGAGTCACAGCTCTGCAAACCTTTATTCACATCGGTAAACAAGCTCCATTACTAAGTCAGTGGAATTAATGAGTGCAGGAGATTGTAAGATTTTATCCTTGACCAGATAATGCTGGAACCAACGCCTTCAGAAATGAGCTCGAAGGTAAATGTGACAGTTGTGTAAGAGTATTTCCATGGAAAATGTCACGACTTGTGAAACGTAAACATTCAACTACTCTAATATAACACCTACAATTTTACAGTGGAAAGGTGAAATCCAGGAGTTCTGTCCGAATACCAAAATGCTTTTGGTTGGTTGCAAGTCAGATCTGCGCACGGATGTAAGCACGTTAGTAGAGCTCTCCAATCACAGGCAGACGCCCGTGTCCTATGACCAGGTATGTGCCATGACATTCTTTGTGCTTGGGGGTGGGAGATAAGAGCATGCTTTAAGCATGGGGAGATTGTGGCTTTCTTGGCTGCCAAGAACCTTTTAAATGAATTGAAAATAAGCTTATCACTCTTCAGTGCTTGCAGGAGCCAGAACAGTAACTGAGAGGTGTGGTACGTGTCCTGTTCGTTTACTAGTAGAGAAATCATTGTCTTCGGGTTTGAGTTGAACGTTACACACGTGACTTGAGTGTTATGAAAAGTATTTCATGTAATCTGACCCCATTAACATTGCATTGCTTGAAAACACGTTTGACAAAACACCTTGTAGCTCTGAGTGGAGAGGTGGCAGCAAATCCAGAAAGCATCTTAATCCTTGGTGGCAGTTCTCTGCTGCTGGGAAGTGAGGAGGCTGGAGCCAGTCATTGTGGGGCAGAGACACTGAGGTGAAAAGGGAAAGAATCAGGCCATGGGAGAGCAGAATGCAGATCAGGGGGGAAAACTAGGATCTAAGATAAACTTCCCCCTATTTCTCGCATGTCTGTTGTGTATTGTAGCAGAAACATGGTGGTGGTTTTCAGATGCACCCAGCAGGATGTGAGAGTGAAAATGTTACCTGCATGGGTGGTTCTGGCTAGCGTGTATATCCTTTATTAGGAACACTTTTTGATGTCTTATCCAAAGCCTCAGGTTTTCCAAACCGTCAGCTCATAATATGCAATTACTAATAATGCAGCCTCCTACAGCATGTTAAATTTGAAAGTGTGGAGATGCCATGAACTGAGTATCTTAATTAAAATATGACATGGGGTGTTGTGTTGTGATAGCTTATGCTGATTTTGGCATTTTTTTTCTCTGCTTGACTCAGTAAGCATCCCTCCATTTCAGACAATTTTCAGGGAAACTAAATGCCAGATTTTATTACCCTAGCATGAAGGGATTCAGAAGTGTCCTTAAATCCTGATTGTCCTTCTGATTGGAGAAGATATGGTTCAAAAACACCACTTGTGTGCATTGGTATATATTTGTATTGTTCAGCCTTGGAGCTGCAATTTTCTGTACTATTTTTCTTCAACTATTAGAAACATTAAAGGAAATACTGTCTGCAAATTAGAGCATACGCAAGTTCATACATTCTAAGTTTTTTTTTTGGTGGTACATAAAACCATCGAGCCTGAACTTTTTCAGAGTTAGTGATTGAAAATGTATTGACAGTTGGATTTGTCACCTGGAGTTGAAGACTTAACATCTCTCTGATGTCGCAGCTCCTTAGGAAGGGTTAAGCCATAAGCTATTACTTAACAGCCAAAGAGGAAATTGTATGTGATAGTGAAGCCCCTACTTAACAAACTGACACAATTTCCCCTGCACTTCACACAGAAGGAAGTGTAGCCTGAACCTGGTGAGGTGTCTTGTGGTTGCCAGGGCACAGAGGTGGCCTGAAGTCACCCAGTGCTAGTTCTAGGGAAGGATCAAGTCATCTGGGGTAAGGATAAGCAACTTGTTTCTGGATTCCTTTGCCTTGCTAAGTCAGGATGGGATCAGAGCTTGGTGGGGTTTTCCCCCCAGCTCCTCTTAGCTTCATAAGGAAGTGTTTCAAGGTCAAGTTTGGTTGATGGTGACACCCTGACTCCGATACACCAGCCAATTTCCAGCCAGCTACACCTGGCAAACATTTTTTTGAGGAAGTGAGATAGGTTTAGGTGAGTAGGAGTTGAGGTGTTAAACAGTGTGTAGGGCTTGGTCCTACAACCAGCAGTCCTTTATCAGCCAATCCCACTTAAAACTGATAAAGAAACAGCTGCATCACTTGAAGGCAAATAATGCATAACGAAGATGTGGGCCCAGTTAGATTAGTGCCATCAGCCTGGTTGGTACACATGGGAGCAAGGAGGAGGGACTGGCCTGATGTGTGTCCTGCTGCCTGTATCTCAGGTGTGTGGGTACTTGAGGAGTGGCACATCAGGAATGTGGTTGGATGTTGTAACTTACTGGGAAGCTTGGAGTTCCTTGTAGTAGTTCCTCAGAAGTAAAATCCCATTAAAACAATTCCATTTTTCTCCGCACCATGCAGTATTATCTTCCTGTAACAAAATGCACAGCAGGATGCTTGGGGGTGCTGGTATGTGCTGGAGTTGCTTACTGTGCTGCTAGAACAGATACCCTGCTTTGTCTTTTCATACACCTACAATTGCAAAAGAAGGGCTTGTGTAGGCAATGAGACCCTTCTTATTTTTGCCCGTTCTCAAGATACAAGTTGATCTAACTCTTCCCCAGCCCAGAAACCCACAGCTTCTTTTTTCCATAAACTTCACCTGTTTAGCAGAGTTGCAAACAGGGCTCCCCATGTATGCTGTGCTCCAGGCTCAGTAGCCTGTGAAGGAGTCTGAGCACGTCTTCTGCCTGGAGACAGGAGCCTTAACCCTGTCTGGGTTAAGACCTGGCTGCCAGGTCTGTGCCTTTCTCAGCATGTGATCCACATGTAGGGATGAAGTTGCTGAATGGGTCCTACTGGTGCTGTTCTGGATTTCTGCAGTTATCAGTTCCCTTTCAAATTGTTATTTATCTGTGAGAGAGCGCCTGACTGCATCTTGGAAGCAGAGCTCTGTTTATTTTGCAAAATTAGCTGCTGGCTGTCGTACTTGAGCTTTAGCTTTTGGTTTTCACAGAACATTGTGTATGGAAAACAGTGCTGAAAAGTAATTGTATGGCTTGCTTTGGCTCCCTGGAAACTTGGTAGTGATTGAGTGTTCTTTCTTCCCTTAGGGTGCAAATATGGCCAAACAGATTGGAGCAGCTACGTACATTGAATGCTCAGCCTTACAGTCAGAAAACAGTGTCAGAGACATTTTTCATGTTGCCACCTTGGCGTGTGTGAATAAAACAAATAAAAATGTGAAACGAAACAAATCACAGAGGGCAACAAAGCGAATTTCACACATGCCTGGCAGGCCAGAACTTTCTACAGTGGCTACAGACTTGCGAAAGGACAAAGCAAAGAGTTGCACGGTGATGTGAAGGACCTCGGTTTCCTTGAGCAGGAGGAAGAGAGCATTCGGGAGAGGTGGAGGCTCAATGAAGTGCACAGCCACGTGGTATTTAATGAGTGCTTATGCCAGTGCTTTAAAGGAGACTCTTCACCTGTTGCGTGAGACTGTACTTAGGAACTGAGCATGTAGAGCGAGCAGGGAGAAGAAATGGCTCTGAATGAGGTGGCATCGGGAGATGGTACGTGGAAGAAAATGCCAAAAATGAGAACATTTGAATGTGCTGGAACAAGAAAAGAGGGTGAATAGGAAAAAAAAAAAAAAAACACCGCAAAGAAGAGAGACGTCATTGACAGTGCTTGTTTCTTTTATTGATGCTCTATTCCCGGATGCTACTGCTTTGATTTCATTAAAATAATACTTTAATGTTTTTTTAAAGAAGACATTATTAATACGCCCTCGTTAAGGAACTATCCCTATGACCTTGTAGTTGGTTTTCCAAAGGATATGATCTAATTTTTTAGTAGCTCATCGTTAAAGTGCAGAGTATACCAAGGCCTATACGTCACCTAGAGGGAAACTCTGTACGTGGGCAATTTGAAGCTTTGCCTTTCTGAGATGGCAGCACGAGCTGGATAGTGGCACGTTGGTCATGAAGACGGCTGTGTGAGGTTTCCCAGTGTCACAGGTGCCCTCACAGCAGGAATTAAACCGATCCGGTTGGGATGTGGGGGCAAACTGCCTGCCTCTTACAGCAGTCTGACTTTCGATTCCTCTTCGTGATTGTAATTTGAAGTGGAAATGATCTCGAGTTCTGGTGTACTGTATGGGTATTTCACTGTAGGTTCAGCTCTAAAATCAAGTGAAAGGTGCTAAGAGCTATGACGACAAATGATCCTTAGTTGAAAAACAAAAAACACCATTCATTAAGCCTTACTGCCCGTCTGGGGAAGCCCTGAGCCTCCTCCACTCCTGCTCGGAGCAGGGGAGCCCGGCGGTTCCCACGTCTAGCCCTCTGTAAACGCTATGAAGTGCTATTCTGTGATACGGTTCTCTGCGACAAGGTTGGGGAAAAAACCCCAAAATCTGCAAGTGTGCCAGGGCGTGCAGTTATTTGGGGCAGCCGTCTCACGCCGCAGTCTTCATTTGCTCACGGTGAGCACTGTGAGGAAATGGAGTCGGAAGAACTGTGACGCCTTAAGGGGACCCCAGTGGAAACTGGATACAGCATTCAGTCTTTAAGGCTAATATATACTTAGCCAGACAGCAGTCCTTAGCCATTACGTGGGTGAACTGGTTAAGTTCTTTTCTTCCTTACTGATTGCTGTTGTTACATTAAGTCTATCAGCCTTTAAAATTGCTCGCAACTGTTTACTGACCGACTTGATAGCTCCTCTGGAGGGGGATGCTGTAAGCTCGAACCGGTGTGGCTATAGCTTGTTGAGAACAAGCAGTTTGTTTCCAAGGATAGTGCTTCATTTTTGAAGTGTTGAAGCTGTGTTCACGTTGACTTCTGCAAAGGTAAAGGATTACCACAGTTCAAACTCAGCTCAGTGTGTTCCCGGCACTTTCTTTTTTTTCATCTGATAAACAAGAAAGAAATCCATTCCAATTATGTCCCGCACAAAAAGACATTTTTATTTTTTTTTTTACCACCCCAATAAGCTTTTGACTGATGCAGCAGTGCGCTTAGGGCAGTATTACAAAATAGCTGGTAAGTGCTTTCTGTATTTAAATATTGTGGAAAAAAAAAATAAGTTATAACTGTTATAAAACAGGACACTCATTACGTTTTTTTTTATTGTTGAAGTCACTTTGTATGTTCGGTTAATGTTTCTGCAGTATTTATTAAAATACCATTCTTTTCTTTGAATTAAAAAGGAAGTAATTGACTTGTAGTAGAAATGGCCTTTGTGTGTTAGTTCATTTCTATTTGTGCGTGCCGTGGACATAATTGTGCTGAGCTGCGGGCTGGCCATAGCTTGGAAATGGAGTGTGATGCGAGTAGAAATCCATCTCACACTTGGAACAGCCTTTTGGGTTTGTTTGGAGTTGAAGCATGTCATGTGGATTACTTGTATTTCTCAGAAGGTCAGAGGCAGACAGAGGAAACTAGAGCAAGTGAGCAAGTGTGGCTTGCTTTGGCCCCCAAAGCATTGCCTGCTTATCTTCACAAGGTCTCACACATGCAGGCTGTTCCAGGAGCTGTTCTTTGCTTCTCCCTGTGAGTTAAGCAGAGGCAGGCTTTGCTGCCTGGTTGCCTTCTCGTTAGGACATCACAGCTGCTGTAGTAAGTCCTGGAGTCCCAGTGCTGCAGCTCTGCTGGGTGTTTCAGGCTTCATTTTGGACGCAGAGGATGTGATGCTGAGGGCGGCCACTGCCATCTCCATGAGTTTTCTCCCTGAAACCTGTAAGACCAAGGCAAGAGAACTCTTTTAGATTTCTCACTTTTGGGTCTGCTGAAGCACATGCATTCCCTCCATGTTTCTAAAGGTGCACATCCTGCTAATGCTTGTAGTCACCCTTTTCCCTTCCCTTCTCTCACCACTGAGGCCGGGATGCTGCCCTCAACCCAAGAACGCTTCTTCCTCACTGGCTGTGTTCATCTTGCCCAGCCTTTCACCTTTGTCTGATTACACGTGTCAGACTGATGTATGGTTCTGAAATTTGGGATGCTTTGTAGGTAATTGCAGTGTGGCACGAAGTCCTCCCTTTCTAAAACAGTGAATCCACTCCTTTGTCAACGGATTTGAATCTATATTTGAATCATATCTCTTGCTATGAAGGATCTTTTCCAATTAATGTTTAACCAGCCAGGTGCCTTGGCACTCTTTCCAACTTTTGGCTGCTTTTACAGAGGTATAGACCCAAGGGCAGCAGTCAGACCGTGCTGCTTCTCTCCTAGTGGTGCTTCAGCATTCAGAAGTTTCACCATGACCCCGCAGACCCCACGGTGGCCAGAGCTTCAGCCCTGCAGCCAGTGAGAGCCTGCTCCCCCCAGTGCTTCTTACTTGCCTTCCAACACCCAGCTGTGACGCATTGGGTTTTGCTTGAGCACGTTGTGGTGCACGTTCTTTGCAACTTGTCCCTCCCAGGTGTTGCACATCCTGCTATTTCTTTTCCAGCTGCTTTTCTTTCAGCTCTTGCTGAGGTTGTCACGTAGGTTGGAGCAAGGAAGGACCTCTGGGAGGCCTCCAGTGCCACATTTCACTTTGGAGAGCCACCAAAGTTTGCCACAGCTTTTTCCTCCCGTTCAGTGTGTGCGGTGTTAGTGTGCACGCACCTAAGTGCTGTGCGGTCGCAGGCCAAACGATGTGGATTGAGAGGCTGCTGTTACTGCTGAACCACACGTAGGCTCGCAGAAAAGAGGAAAAAAAAAAAATCCATTTTCAATTAAATCGCTTTGATGGTGAATTGACTGCTGGTTGATAATTACGCTTTCTAATTCCCTCGCTGAGTCCTTTATCTCTCTCTAGGTGGATGGAAAGTGGAGGTGTCGTGATTTATCTGCAATTTCCTTTCAGTGTTTGCAAAAGCAAGCAGCAGTGCTGGCAGCTCTCTCCGCAGCCGCTAACCTTGCTGTGTTCCAGCACATCTGGGAAGCGAGCGCTCGCAAATCCCAGAGCTCTTCAGCCAGTTCTTGGGCATAAACCGTGCGTCTTTGGAACAGAAAGTGTTTCGTCGTCACGTGGTCAGAAATAATCTTTTTTTTTTTTTTTCCCCAGATGCAGAGCAGGAGTTCTCACCGACGAGTCCAACTTTCTTCCCCATTTCCTTTAGATGGGAACTGCTGTTCTGTCCTTCACGGGGGATGTTTGTTATGCATTGGCTGCTGGCGTATGAAGCCTCTGAGCCAGAGGAAAGATGGGAGGTTTGCTTACCTAAATGCAGGGGCTGCGGGTAATGCCTGGCCTGGGGTGACGTGCTCAGCTGCAATGGTTTGGTTTGCTGTGAGGGGCTGATGTCTGTGGGATTGTTTCCCCCTCTGCACTATGGCTGTGTGGACAAGAAGTGTTCTTTTGTGCCGGCTGCGGTTTGGTCAGATGTTTCCCTTAAGCACCATTTGATCCCTGGAAACTAAATTTGACAGATTGCCATGACTCAATCTGCTTCCAAAACATTTGACTTGAGCTTTCCTTGTATTGCACAACTGGGTTGTGCAATCACTTACAGTAAGTGAGGCACCTTCCTTGGGACATCCCTGCAGACCTCTGAGATCACCAAATCCAATTGCTGACCCATCTCCACGTACGAGTGGTGCCTCCACCACCCTGGTACCTGCAGGTGCAGTCACTTTGGTTTCTGATGATGGGCTTGGGGCTTGGTGTGTGCCTGGTCTGCAGTTTGGGCCCCCAGCAGGCGTGGAGGAGTGCGTGAGGAAGAGGTCAAGCTCTTTCCTCGCCCCTCAGCACGTTCCCTGGAGCTGATCTGCAGTGAGGAAGGGGTAGAGCTCAGCTAATTAACAGTTTGATGCTGTCAGTATGACATTTTGTTGTCTAATCCTCACATGCCAGCGCTGGCTCGCCGAAGGGAGGGATTATTGGCTGAAAAGCAGATAATTACTAATTCTCAGCTCATTGGGCTTCTTCCTCGCAAACTCCTTTCTTACGAAAGCAGAAAGAAGTCTTTTTTCCCATAGACTTGATCTCGTTCAAATCCCTCCGACCTGTGAGTGTTTCTGCAGAGATGCTGCCGTGCTGCGTCCCCAGCGCCGCAACCTCCGAGTGGAAGAGCACATTGGCAATGCGTTAGCAGCTGAAGCAACCTCTGCACCTTCTGGGAGCCGCTTCCATCCCTCAGCCCTGGGACTGCTGAGCCCGGTGAGGGGCAGCTCGGGGCCAGCTCCAGCCCTGCAGGTTGTCCAAGAGCCAACGAGGGCTGGGGGCTGCGCGGCTCCAGGAGAGGTGTTCTGCCAACCGTCTTGTTCTTATCCTCCCTAAAGGAGTTTGGAGGATTAGGGATGAGAAGCAATCTGAGAAGGAAAGATGTCATCCAATTTTCAAAGGGATCTGCGGAAAGGGAAGCACTCCCACAGCTGTCAAATGGGAAATCAGCTTTTAGCCCACCGCTTCACACGCTGCAAAGCGCTCGTCCTGGCAGCTCCTGCTTTTTGCATCCCACCGCACAAGTTCTGCTAAGTCCTACTATAGCTGAGAAGGCTTTTTCCTTGCAAACCACTGTTGGAGTTGGGGAGTTTGCTGTAGAAACCCGCAGCTTGCACCCAGTGTGAGCTGGAATCCTTCCTGGGCCAGGATCATGATGTTTTGCGTGTGTTGCCTTGTGCTGGGTGGCTGCTTCATTTCTCTTACACTCTCCCAGAGGTAGGAAAGGACTTAAAGCTGTAGGGCACTCTGCTGCTTTCAGGCCATTAACTGTGTCCTGACTATAATTGCTCCGAATTAGATTCAAGACGTTCCCTAAAGACATTTATTCCATAGTATGCCTGGCACTGGGGAAACATCCTCCATGGGATGTTTGGCCTGCAGCCATCAAGGCTCACCCTTCTCTAGAAATGCTGATTTTCACTGCTGGAGCTCATCTCCTCTCCTCCAGGCACCCAGGGATGTGTGAGCACATGGGGATGTGCTTTTCCATTTGAGGGTAACGCAGCTCATCCATGTCCTCTGCTCACGCACAGCTGAGGCAATCTTTGTCCCTTCTTTAGGCACTTGCATCCCTAATTCCAGGGGCTTTGGTACATGGGGTAACAAAAACCTGATCTGCTCTGTTCTGGCTGAATGGGAAGGGATTTGGTGCAGGTTGGGGCTGCAGGGATGGGGTTTGGTGCAGGTTGAGGCTTTGGTGCTTTTGGTGCTTGCTTAGCACAGGAAGGCTTTGTGCTGGGGGAGGCGGGGAGCCGTGCAAGTGTGTGTTTGTGTGTATGTGTGCAGGGCTGGGGCCGGGGGAGCCAGGAGGCTCATCTGGTGTCAGCAGCATTCATGTGCAAAGTAGGGACCCAGGGCAGCGCATTATCTCCGGGCTGAAATGGCTCTTTCAGACGCTCCCCGACTTTTCAGGGATGCTGCACACTTGAAGGCTGGTTATTAGTTCCAAATGCTGTAGGAGCATCTGCTCTCAACTAGCTCGAAACCATGTTTAATAACAAGAAAATCTACTTCAGCCAAATCCCTATAGGGAGGGCTTTAGCCCGAACAAAGGCCCCCCCCTCCACCTCTGATTTCCATAACAGATGTACCATGCGATGCATGACAGCCCGGCGCGGGGGAGCTACTTTATTCCCCACATATCCATCTGCAAGAAAGGGGGCTTTCATTTTATTAATTGCACTGGTGTGCTCCGCGCCGCTTTGTGTGTGCGGGGAGGAAGGGTTTGTGTTTCATGCTACAATGACCGTGGTAATGGGTTGGGTTGGTTGGTTTCTTTTTGCGGCCGTGGTGCTGCAGGCTGTCCCCTGGGGGAACGCTGTGTACCCCACCCAGGGACCACGAGCATCTCTGCACAATGCTTTGCCCAACCTCGCTGCCATCTCCCATCTCTCTGTGCCACTCGAGCTTGGTGTATTGCACGTTTGCAGGGCTATACCCATTGGCAGTCATCGCTCTGGTTTTATAGCTCGTGCATCTTGTAGAATCACAGAGTCGCCGAGGTTGGAGAAGACCTCTAGGATCCCCACGTCCAACCCCAACCCATCCCACCATGCCCACTGACCATCTTCTGTCCGTGGTCTGCAGTAACCCTGTGAGCTGTGGTGGCCAGGGCTGACCCAATACAGAGCACTGCCCTGTGATGCTGTGCACTTGAGGAACAGCTTTTCCCATGGAGGAAGCAGGAACATAGGGGTTGTGCAGTGAAAGCTGTGCTGGAGCAGGGAGAGGGTTCATAGCACCCACACCTCCTCGAGTTTAGGGCAATTTCATGTTTTATCTCCATCTGTATGAAGCACTATCCATCACGGTTTCACTTCATTCACGTTTTTATTTTCCCAGCTCTCTGGGGAGCTGGAATTATTCATGGCCACGAGTTCGGCAGAGTGAGACAGAAGGGCTGGGGCAGGGCAGGGGGTGGGTAGCAGAGATAAAGCCGTCCCTCACTGCTCCAGCACAGATGGGAGATGTTGTGTGATGGGTTTTATGGTTTTATGGTCCTCTCTGTTTCGTTTTGCATATAATGGCTGGAATGGAGAGCGGTGCATAGCCAGCAGCCAGCTTGTTGCATGGGGAAGGGGACAACGCAGGGCTCAGTGTTCTTGGAGGCACTTTGGCTGCAGAAGTTTCTGGTTTGGGGCAAAAAAAAAATATATTTTTTTTTAATTAAAAAAAGAAAAAAAGAGTGAAACCCCGTAGAAAAGAACAGCTTTACAAATTGAAATCAGGATTTTTTTTCTAATCCTCTTTCCTAGGGGCAGAGGCTCTGCATTTCCATGACAATGGTCAGCGGGTGCTGGTGCAGCTGCATCCATCAGGCTGCGATGCCAAGCTCAGCAAATGTAGGGACAGGCAGGGAAAAGGCAAAGTAGTGGCCGGGAAAGAGGGATGCTATCAGCTTGGGGTTGGAAAGATTTCCCCCCAAAACACCGCTTGTTGCCTGGACAAGCAGGAGCATCCGGGATCCCCCATTGTGATGTGGGCCTGGGGAAAGCGGCACAGAGCCATTCTATTTTTCCCAGATTATGAGGGATAAGGAGTGCCCGCAGAGCCGTGTGTAAGCTCCGGGGGCTGCAGCCTGGCTGGGTTTGCTCAGGGGAGGCTCAGAAGTGTTTGGAGTTTATTTTTGCATTGCGCATCTTCATGCATTAAATATACTGCTTCAACCGTTCGGGTGCCGCCAAGCCAGTTGTTGAATGAGTGCATTAAATGACCCCTGGCTGCAGAGCGCCCATCTCCAGGGATCTACCTTCTACAATCCCAAAAATATGTGAGAAAAGGGATTTTGAGGACAAAAACTAAAAGTGGAGCAGGTTGCACACAAGCTCAGCACTGGAGCGTCCCACCCACGGTGTCTCCCTTTATCAGCTTTCCGTGAATAGATGAATCTTTCTGAACAGACACAGAATTAAGCTGGTTGAGAGTTCGAGGAGCTGCCTGAATGTACTCACAGGGGAGGTTTGGAAAGAACATTTCTTGGATGGTTTCCTTGAAGCTCTCTGAATGGCAGCTGTTGTGCTGTGGGAGGGGTGTCCGTGGAATCACACAAGTGCTGCAGAGCGCAGCAGAGCCAACATGGACAAGAGCACCTGGTGAGCCATGGCACACAGTGCTCTGTTCAGCCCAGGAGAGGCAGGCACCCCCATTCCCCATCATTTCTTACCAAACAGAGGTGGATTCCCTCTCAAAGGCTTTATCTCCACTGAGAGGTGAGCAGGTCAAAATTTGTGTGCATGAGGTTCATCTAAAACAGATAGATGAGTGGATGGACAGGTGGATGGATGGGTGAGTGGTTGGATGGATGAATGGGTGGATGACAGGTGAAGGAAGAATGAAAAGATGGATGGGTGGATGGACAGATAGATGGGTGAATGGATGGATGGGTTGGCAGATGGATAGGTGGATGGATGGATGGACAGACAGATGGGTGAATGGATGGGTGGATGGATGGATGGACTGATGAATAGATGGATGGATGAGTGGATGGACGGATGCACGCGTGGATGAACAGATAGATGGGTGAATGGATGGGTGTATGGACAGATGGATGGATGGACAGATGGATGGGTGAATGGGTGGATGGACGGACAGATGGGTAGATGGATGGGTGGATGGATGGATGGACAGATGAATGGATGGACAGATAGATGGGTGAACGGGTGGGTGGATGGATGGACGGACGGACGGACGGACGGATGGATGGATGGATGGATGGATGGATGGATGGATGGATGGATGGATGGATGGACAGAGGGGCTGGAGCTCAATGATCCTTAAGGTCCCTTTCAACCTAAGCCATTCTATACTCAAAGAACTGTTTGCACCTTCCAAGAAATTAGTACTGAGACATTATATCATGAGAACAGCTCAGAGGTGACCTCGCTTTGTATGAAAACAGTTGGGCTCCAGTCCTCACAGCTCAGGCCGAGTTTGTTGCACAGACCCTTTCTCATTCACCCTAGGATGTATCTCAGATGGTTTATCAAAGGAAAAATATAGAATATTTTAAAAAATTTTTGCTTAGACCAATGACAGCCCTTTTACACCCATTCACCAGAAACAACAACTTCTAACAAGCTGGGGTTCTTTGTGGGTGAACATGAGTAAGGAGGGCACCAGAAACCAAAAGGTGCAATGGAAGCTTGGAAGTGCAGGAAGGCTTATCAGCCATCCCCAGCTGAGCATGGTGCAGATTAAAAATGATCTAGGAGAAAAGGGGCCAACCACAGGCCTCCCTCTCTCACTAATTACACAGCGCACATTAAGCACAAGGCCAGCTATGGAGCAGCTGCAAAGGTCTTTATCTGTATTAAGAGACCGTCCACCTACATAATAGGAATAATTATTAAGAAAGGAGAACTGGAAAGGAAATTGCACATAATGGCACACTGCATCTTGTGCAGCCTCGGCGCACACGTGCTGCTTTGTGCCCTGGCAATGCTGCAGGCACAGGGTTGCACCCCACTTCTCTCTCCTGCACATGCTGAGGTTTTTCGGCTTCACTTTATTTATTTTTTTTTAAATGAAAATCAGAACTAGGGGCTCAAGGGCTTTTTTGGCTCCGTTTTCTGGTTGTCAGAGAGATCCTCCAGCATGCAGCTCCAAAGGGCGATGCTGCCTGGCTCCTGCTGGTCCCCAGACCTTGCAATTCGCAGCTGCAAATCCCTCCAAAGATGCCAAAATCTGAAGGCTCTAATTAATGACAAATTGATATATTACCCTTGCAGCCCTAGAAGACTTTACCAGTCTAGTGGAGCACAAGAAGGAGAAACACATCCTGAAAGGGAAGCAGGAGCAGCATCCCCACCTATTCCAGGCATTTCGGGATCCAGCTTAACTGGTGAATTGTTTTGTTTTTTATTTGTCAGGTGACCTCCATCCCTTTGTATTTTCCCACACTGTGTGAGGACTTTCATTTCTCCAGGGCAAAGCAAATCTGGCAGATGGATGGATGGATAGGTGGATGGACAGAGGGATGGGTGGCTGGACGGACATACAGATTAATGGATGGGTTGACAGACAGTTGGATGGATGGGTGGATGAATGGACATATGCATGGAAGGATGGATGAATGGACATATGGATGAATGAATGGATGGATGAACAGCATCTGCTCTTATCATTTCTCCCAAATACATTAGATTTTTTAGAGTGACCACAAAGTCTACAAGCACTGATCCTTCAGCCCTGAGAATCACTGGCATGGGCAAGATATAAATACAGCAAACCTGGGCTCCTAATGGGAAGGCACAGTGATGAGAATGTGACATCATCAATTCTGACCTGTTTAAGAGCAAAACTGCAGAACCACTGAGATGAGTGACTTACTCCTGCTCCTGTATGTGGTATAGATACATCTTTGTTCCCAGCAGGCAGTCTGCCTGTATATATATATATATATATATATATGTTGACCTTTGTGAATCACCTCCAGTAGTATACATTTAGCTTTGTATTCACATGATTTTGAGTTACCTCTAGACTACTATGTGCCCCATACAGAGATAAATCCTGCTACCAGGGTGAAAGCCAGAATTTTCCCAGCTTCCCCCAAAAAGCAAATCACTTGCTAGCTGTCATATGTTCTTGTAGGATTTATAAACAGTCCTAAGCAGGCACCAGAAAAGCCTGTGCAAATGAGAAAAATGCTCTAGAATCCCTTTCATTTCCAATGCATCAACAAAAATAACCCACCATCCTGGCTCATATGGCAGAGCTGATAGGTTTTGACTCACCTCTGGTGTTTGCAGAGCTCTGGTTTTGCTGGAGAAGCTTTATTGCAAGGGGAAGGAGCTTCTCCTAGACCTTTCCTACAGCACTGGTGTGCTGCTTCTGAATCAGCACAACCTTTCACAGGGTGCACACTCCAGCACAGAAAGCTCAGGGACGACCCAAGGGAGCAGTGCAGTAACTGCGTGGTGCCCTTCCTGAGATTTCTACGTAGCCAGGGCACGACAAAGCAGCATTAATGTGCTGTGCTGAGGGACTCAGCCACCACCGGTGTGTTTCCAATGGCAGTAGGATCTAAGAGGGCTGTGATGGAGCTGCAATGTGTCATCTTCCCCTCTGGTGCCTGAAAAGTGATGGATTACTGAAAAAAACATCTGAAACCCGGGCAGCAGAGACAGAGGGCAACCACTGCTCAAATCTGGTAAGTATCGCTGGGAGGAAGTTTGCTTGGGTTTGCAAAAGCTGCAGGAGAAGGAACGGGGCTAACGCTGCAGAATTGATGCAGTCTCTTTCATATATCCTCTGCTGAAACCAGACCAAGCCGACAGGGATTTTCTTGGCAAAACCCTGCTCTGCAAATGGCAGATTTATTGGCACGGCGTGAAGCAATCCCGGCTATCAGTGCCTGCACAGCATCTCCGGCATGAACTGAAAACAAAGATTTGATTGTCTCTGTTTATCCAAAAAGATTTGTAAAACAGTTCTTCGCTCAGAGCTGGGGGAAGAAAAACATTTGTGTCCTTATCTGTGATCTTTCCCTCTTTGTTTTGAAGTTTGGGAGCAAAACTTCGCATGGCTGAATCCTGCAATTAACGGGCAGTTTGCTAACGAGCTCGTTGCATGCTTCAAGCAGAACATGCACCAAGCAGGCAGGAGGAAGGGGTCGTGCACGGATGCTGTCTACAAGATGGAAACCTCCCTGCTTTTGCTAAAGTGAGACATCCTGGAGCAGTTCTGTAATTCCCAGCCCCAGCAGCTGCTCTGCAATGCCTTTGTGGGGTTTCAGCACACCTGGGGGCTTTGGCAAACAATAGGCTATGGGCAAAACCAGCACAGTGCTAAAGGAAATTACAGCATGGATGCCAGAGAGGGTGAAAATAACCTGTGAGCAGCAAACATCCTGCAGTCCCTGGAGGTGGAAGAAAATGCAATTGTCTTTAGGAGGAATTGTTCTTGGGTTTGTGCAGAATGGAGGTGACATCAGGAAGGGAGCCTGGGTTGGAAGGGACCTGAAAGGCCATAGAACCACAGAATGGCTGAGTTGGAAGTGACTTAAAGATCATAGAGCCATAGAACGTTGAGTTGGAAGGGACATGAAAGGTCATAGAGCCATAGAATGGTTGGGTTGGAAGGGGTCTTAAAGATCACGGAACCATAGAAAAGCAATAGCTTCCAGGAGGAACTGTTGTTCCGTGATCTTCCCAGGCATCAGAAGAATGATGATCACAAAGAATCACAAAGAATGCCAGCAATGATTCCAACAGCAGCAGCACTGCGAGCAGGGGGTACTTAGACGCTTCGTTTTCTTTTAGCTGTCTTCATGACACACTGTGCCACTGCTGAGTGCCCACTGTGACCATATCTTTTTGGGCTGAAAGTCCCCAGATCTGCCCAGGATGACCGCAGCACTCCTCCCTGGCATCCCTGCTGTGCTCCCACCTGTGATTTCTGCAGTTTGCTTCTTCAAGTTGTACTCAGCCAACTGGAGAGCATCCCCTGCACAAGCCCTGGGATATCCGAGCTGGGGAATCACCTGAACGCCTCTGAACGCGGCACCTCCTGGTATCGATGTCCCCACATTCCTTGCTCCACTTTCCTAATGGCCTGCTGTGGGTCCCATGGGCTCAGGGTGGTGGCAGCTTGCATTTTGCCTCTGGTGTGGCTTTATTAACTATGCTGCCTAATTGCTGCATAGCATGGTCCGTTCTCGCAGCCCTCAGGGGAAGGCAAACCATCGGCCGTGGCCGCAGCTCTGCCCAGCTGTGTGCCTCACTGCTGCCAGATGTGCAAGCTGAGGAACGCTGACAGCAATGTGCTGTCCCAGCAAAACGGAAATGAAATGCACAGACTGCTCCCTCCGCCCTGCCCGGGCCCTTCAATCATCCTGCACCGAAAGCAACACTTGATTTTTAATCCTTGCTTAATTTTCAGAGGATGGTTTGGACAAACAATGGAAAACTTTGCGGCATCCTTTGAAGTTCTGTTTGTTTCCTTTACTGCTGGTAATTCCTGGGGCACATAGGTTGGAGGAAGTGATTTGCAAGGATCCCATAAGGGAGGTAAGCTTCTGTAGGACAGCTCGGGAGCTGGGCAGTGCTGGGCTGGGCCCACTGCCTTAAACCCGGGCTCACACCAGCACATGGAAGCACCCGTACGTTGTGGCACACTGTCAGCTCTTGTCCTGTGCCTTTTCCCCACACTCTCATGACAGGATCCATCCCAGCACGCGCGATGAATTGCTTAATGCCAGGTGACAGATGCTGCAATAAAACCCCTCCTAATGAGCTGGTATCAGAAAGCCGCTCATTCATAAAATGTTGATATTACCAGCAGGACAAATGGGCTTCCTTTAATCACAACGTGTTACGGTGCTGGCAGGCAGCCAGCCTCTAACAGCCACAGCCAGAAGCGGTGCGCCTCAGCCAGGCGGGATGCTCAGGATGAGGTGTGGGACGATGCTGGGGCCGATTCTGGGTCTGATGCTCAGGATGATGTGGTGGACGATGCTGGGGCTGATGCTCGGGATGATACTTGGGATGATGATGGGGCTGATGCTCAGGATGACGCATGGGATGGTGGTGGGGATGATGCTTGGCATGATGCTGAGGGTGATGCTGGGTCTGATGCTCAGGATGATGCTCAGGATGGTGCTGGGGATGATGTTCAAGATAATGCTTGGGATGGTGCTGATGGGGCTGAAGCTCCAACTGATGCTCAGGATGATGCTGGGGCTGATGCTCAAGATGATGCTCAGGATGCTGGCAGCGGTGGCACTGGCACTGCAGGGATGGCAGTTTGTGCCAGCTCTAGGGACAGTGCAGAGTGGCAGACCCCAAAATCAGGGATCCTATCTGCACCATTTCTCCCAGTTATTTTACCCCCAGTGTTACAACCCATCGCAGTCCATCAGACATCATTCCCAGCTCCATGCTGGGCAGTGGGGATCTGCACAGCATGGAAATGCTTTCCAGGGCTGGCAGAAGGGTGTCTGAAGTGAGGAGGAAAAGGGTTCACCATGCCACCACCCAGCACCATCCTGCCCAAGCAGAAAAGAACAGATCTCCTTAAAGCCTCGTTCCATTGTCATTTTAATGAGCATTTCAGGTCAGTTCTCTCCCTGCCTTTGAGCCATGGCTCTTGCTATGCAGTTGTTAGGTGAGAAATATTCAAGTCAGCTAATTTGAAACGAGTTTCCGGATTTTTACGTATTTCTATAAAGAAGACTTTCATAATCAGAGTCTGGTGGCTGCTTCAAACAGATCTGGCTTCTGTCACTTTCGGATGATTTTCTCCTTTGCACAAAACCCCCAGATTTCACCCCATCACGTTAAAAGCACACGAAACATGAAAGGCGCCTGTTCATGCTGTAAGAGGACTACATTTCAGTGATTTTAACAACATTTAACTCTGAGGTGCCCTGTGCTCGAGTGTTTCCACTCGTGGGAATGGGAAAATTAAATACATGTATGATCCAAGGCCATGTATGGGCAGAAGAGGAGGCGCTGGGGTACATTGGTTTGGATGTGGGTTCAGCCCCAGGCACTACAATGGGGATGCTCTGCCTGCATTTTGGGTACCCAGCTTTGTCTGTTCCCAGCCCCAGGAACTAACACTTCCCCATTTGCCCCATTAGCATGCAGACAGAGCAGGGAGTGGTGACTGTTTCTCCAGGCCCCAGTGGGCAGCACTGTGAGCAGATGGCCCTGCAGTATCGCCACAGCTCTCCGTGCTCACGCATTTGCATGTCAGTGATACGACTTTAAGCATCTTACATGGGGGATAAATCACTTGGCACATTAAAGAGGCACGGTGAGCTACTGACGCGTTGTACAAGAGAAAAGCTCTGGATCCCTGTGGCCAATTTCACCTGACTTCTTCATCCGGGTTCTTAAGAGCCTGAACATGGATAATGCCAACAGAAACACTATTACACCTCTATGTTGGCTTTGTGGCTTAGCAAGAGTTCAGGAGAAAAAAACCCTAATCCACTGGTTGGCTGCAGGCATTCGCTGTGCTCGATCCCATCCAGCTTCACGTTGGAAAAGCAGCAGTACAAAATCTTTTATCCCAAATGGGAAAGGATTTGCTGGGATTTCTGGGCCATCATGTTATCATGCAGGAATTCCAGTCTGCAGGATGACAGGCATTAATAAAACCCAGATTTGGCAGTGCAAAAACACTGTGCAGGGGTCAGAGATGGGGATGGGGACAGGATTGCGATGGGAATGGGATGGGGATGGGGTTAGCAATGAGATGGGGGTGGGGTCAGGATGGGGATGGATGGGGATAGGGATGGTTAAGGATGGGGATGGGGATGGGGATGGGATGAGGATGAGGGTACAGTGGGCATAGGGATAGAGATGGGGGTAGGGGTGGAGGTGGAGAGGGGGATGGGGATGGAGATGGAATGAGGATGAGGATGAGGATGAGGATGAGGATGAGGATGAGGATGAGGATGAGGATGAGGATGGGGGTGGGGATGGGGATGAGGATGAGAATGTGATGGGGATGGAATAGGGATAGGATGAGGATGGGATTAGGAATGAGACTGGGACAGGATGGGGATGGATGAGGATGAGGATGGGGATGGGGATGGGGATGGGGATGGGGATGGGGATGGGGATGGGGATAAGGTTGGAAATCGGATAGAAATGTGGGTGGGATGGGGAGGGGATAAGGACAAGGTTAAGGATAGGGATGCAATGGGGATGGATATGGGGTCAGGAACAAGATGGGCATGGGGATGGAGATGAGGATGAGGATGGGGACAAGAAGGGGATGGGGATGGCTCCTCATCAGCCCCTACTCAGGCCCTCGCTGCAAGGTGGGTTTGTGCCACATGCATCCACAAAGGCAGCTCAGTGGTAAAACCTGGGGAATGCCGATAAAAAAAACAATTATTTTCCTTCTTGACATTTCCTTGATGGCTGCGGAGTGAGACGCGGAGGAGCAGCCGGCAGCGCTTTGCTTTGTCCTCTGCTGCAGCAGCATCTGGGTTCCCCTCCACCAGGGACGTGTGCGACTCACAGAGCATTTAAATCACTCGTTTGCTGCCTGCAGCGGGGTCTCCATTATCATTAACAACAGCCCCATGTCTTCATCGGAGCCCCCAGGCTGGGGACGCCCCGCGCAGGCGCTGGGCAGCGCTCACCTGGCCCCGCTGCTCGGCCTTGGAAGGAATCTGAAAGCGATCTGCTTCCCAAAGAGAAAACCTGTTTCTAATTAGAGGTAAATGTGTATCCTGGTAACACCGCATTTCGAGCCTTGTTTTCAAATGTTTATTGATTAATCATTATTATGGGAAAACACGGGCTTCCACAGATAAATCTTTTGACAGAAGCTGTCCATCAAAAATAATGATCCTTTTAAAACTCATGAATAAATAATAATGCAAATCTATTTTACATAAAATACATACTGCTTTCCATTCCAGCCACTGAGCTGAAATACGGTTATTTAAAATAATGATTTTACAATGCTTAGGTAATGAGCTATTATGCATTTAATACACGGCATTTTTCCCTGGCCTCTGGATTATTACTTTTTCAAATTAAATCATTCCATTACTTTGTATTCCTCTATGCTGTGTGCCTTGCACGTGGCATTATCCCTCATGTCACGGAGAAGACTCTGTCATTGCCACGGGGGCATGGTGATCCCAGGGTCCCTCATGACTCTGTTGGTCTTCCCGTGTGCTGGGCTGGAGATGGGGGACCCCGGTGGGCATCTCATCTGCAGAAGTAATTATCAGGCCCCAAATGAGCTGGATGCTATTAGTGTGCGAGGAAGCTGTCTACGGATGGCGGATGGCTCTTTGGGGAGTGAGTTAGGGGTTTGCTGGGGAACCTGGCCAGCAGCTCGGGAGGGCAATAAATACACTTTAAGGACGTTCTTTCAGCTCTTATTTAATTATACAATAAAAATACCTCTAACAGGGAGCTGTGGCAGTTCTTCCAGCAGTTGGAGCTCTGTTTTGAAGGCCACGTTTCCAATCTCTGCTCTGTGCCACTGAAGCAGCCGGACAGATGAGTGGGGCTGAGGGCTGCCTGGTCCAGAACACCTCCCCATGCCCCCATGGCCCTGCTCCCATGGCCATATGCTGCTCCAGGGATGAATTATGGAGCATTTTCCCTCTGAACTCACAGTCAGGGAAGGAAAGGGTTTTAATAGAGGTGGGATCAATATATTTTATATTATATTTTCAATTGGGGGTAGGAAATGGAAACGAGCCTCTCTGATGCATCTCTGATGTTAGAGGTAATGTTCTCAGATTCTCTTCTACCAGAGTAATTTGGAATAATTTGAAATATATTTTCTGAGATGACTATTAACATCTGCAATTTTTCTCCTCATTTTCAAGTGAGCTGTAAGTGTACCTAATGTCAGGAAAAGAAATCATATCTGAAATAGCAGCAGCAAGGCCATTTGGAAAATAGCTCAGGAGAACCATTTGTTTAGATAATTTCTTTCTTCTTCTTCTTCTTCTTCTTTTTTTCTCTCCCTGAATTTTCTTGAAGAGGAGCCCATTGTAAAAGGTTATTAAGTGGAATTCAAACAATGGCTTCAACCATAAATTCTCCCAGCAAATAAAATGGGAACAAGTCAAGAAATTCCCTGTAGGCTGGGGAGACGGCTGCTGGCAGTCAGCAGTGGGCATGGCCACCTTGTGCCATGCTGAAGCTCATGGCCCCATTTCTGTCCCCAAACACCTCCAAGAGTGCCTCAATTCGAGGGTGTGAGAAAATGGAGGATGATGCGGAGCTATTGGGACTGCCTTGATTTGAGGATGCAAGAAAATGGAACAGTTATTTGAAGGCTCAGAACTGAAAAGATTTGCAATTAAAAAAGAAAGAGGTTAGGGATAAGAAAAAGCCAATAAAAATGTCCTGTGACCTGACTATGGCTTACTGTCCAGATATCTGCTCATTAAGGGGCGGCTGCACATGGGCAGAAGTGGGCAGTGCATGGAGCCACTGGGAATACAAGGAACATTTTTCTTTTCCCTTTTCCCTTTCCCTTTCCCTTTCCCTTTCCCTTTCCCTTTCCCTTT
>NC_034413.1:69683333-69758892 GCF_002078875.1 Numida meleagris | reverse complement strand
CCTTTCCCTTTCCCTTTCCCTTTCCCTTTCCCTTTTTTTCCTTTTCCTCTTCTTATACCTATACCTATACCTATACCTATACCTATACCTATACCTATACCTATACCTATACCTATACCTATACCTATACCTATACCTATACCTATACCTTACTTTTCTATTTCCATTTCCTTTTCCTTTTTTCTCCTTCCATTTTTCTCTTCCTCCTTCCCTTTTCCTCTTACTTCCTTCCTCCTCCCCTTCCATCTTCTCCTCCTTCTTTCTTCTTCTTTTTGTCCTTCTTCTTCCTCTTTCTTGTCCTTCTTCTTCTTCCTCTTTCTTGTCCTTCTTTCTTCTTCTTTTCTACTTTCTCTCCACTTCTCTCTCATCTCCCTCCCCATTTGTCCCCTCTCCCTGACAGCCATCGTCACAGCCCACATTGGGTTTTCATCTCTCTTCCAAGTCAGCACTACTCACAAATTTATGCTGAGCTCCAGGCCCCTGCATTTGGACTCCCAATACATTTATGCACTGAGACATCTTTGCAGGGCTGTGCTATAATCATTCCAGAAAAAGCAAATGGGATCAGACACTGCAGCTCCTTGTCTTCTGGGCAGGAACGTTTCCCCAAGCACGCTGCACATGGGCAGGCTCACACACACCAGTACAGACTGGTGCTCACAGTGCTGCCAGCTCCAAATGCAGCCAAATTATTTCCTCAATACTTGGGCCTGGGGAATTTGGACCCATCTGTTTGAGTATCCAGCAGCTCTTAGCCACCTTATTTCACTGTGCAGGGATTTTGGTGATGCTTTGCAGGCAGAACTCTTAGTAATTTGCCCAGTAAAGCTCTTGTAGAGTAGAGTAGTGTAGAGTAGTGTAGAGTGGAGTAGAGTGGCGTAGAGTGGGGTGGAGTGGAGTGGAGAGAAGTAGAATAGAGTAGAGTAGAGTAGAGTAGAGTAGAGTAGAGTAGAGTAGAGTAGAGTTGCTCCTCTTTCTGGAAGGAGGCACAAGTTCACTTCCCTTTTCGGATGTCCCTGTATATTGAGATGGTCATGGTTTTTTGCACTGAAAATGGCAAGAATTTTCAAAATTGAATCTTTTTTACTTTTAAAGAAACGTGCATTGAGAAAGTAAATGGTTACAAAAGGAAAGGGAAGTGAAGGGAGGAAAGGAGCTGGGAAGTAATTGGAAAATGTATCACTTTGGGTAAAGAGGTTTTGCTTTTGAAAACACTCTCTAATAAATTCAAACAAACAGATGAAATATTTCATTGAAGTATGAATGGGAATTCCTTCAAGATCCATAAAAATGATATCGTTACCTTCCAATTTTTGTGATCACTGCTCATAAATCTGAACATTTATTTTCAGCTCGGGTTTCTCTGCAAATCCCCCAGCAGAGGAGAAGGAGGAGGAGGAGGGGGAGGAGGGATATACTACGGCACACTTTTAACAAAAAATGGAGATTTTTAAGGTACGTGTTTTCTGGTTCAGGCACCATGTTCCGTTGCGTGATGATGTCTCAAGGGATTCAGAATGGGGATGGAGATGTCACATTCCCTCCTAGACAGGGGCTCCTCACATCCCTTATCGCTTTATTTCCAGCCCATTGGAAGGAGAGGAGGCAGAGGTGGAGGTGCACAGTGTGGGGATCAGGTGCAGATTTTTTTTATTTGTCTGTAAATCCAGGGCTGGTATATCACTTATCACTCTCGTGTCAGCTTCACACGTGCCCTTGTAATAAGCTCAAGCTACAGCTGACTACAAATCTGCTTTCTGCAGGACAGATGTGCCAGGACCTGGCTGCCAGGAGCAGGGATGCTGCAGAGCAGCTCAGTACATCCCCCCCCAGCAGCATCCTGTCTATACACGTCCTCATTCGTTCATGTTCTCGGCCAGAAACTCTTCTTATGTCACTACTCAAGGCTATCTTTCCACTTTTAGTCCCTGAAATAGCTCAAAGAGACAACGCATTTATAAGGCAGTGTGGTATTCACATCACTATGTCTAAAAGGAACCTGTCAATGGATTGGCTTTCTACCCCTTTCCCTGGCTGGGCACTTTGTTCTGCTCCTTTGCTGTTAGACATCAGTCAGGGGTTAATTGCTCTTCCTCATGCTCCTGCTATTTGTGAACACTCACTGGCACCTGCTCCTGACGGAGAAAGAAAGATTTTACACCCGATTGATGTGAGAGCATTAGGTTGGTTCTCCAAACAGCCCCCCAGAATGGTTCTGCTTTGCAGAGGTCCTTGCTGGCTGCTGGCTCTTTCCTAACAGGTCTGGTACTTGATGTCTGTGACTAAAATACTGGCTTTGGTGCAACATTGCACTATGGGCAGAGAGGGTGGTACTGGGGACAGTGAGCAGTGCAGGAACTTTGCACCCCAGCAATGATGGACCTCAGCCTTTGGAATGTCCGTTCTACAAAATCATGGCCTGCCAAAGCTCAGCTCCTCCAGCAAGTCAGCCAAGTGTCACAGTCACTCTCAGTAAAGACATTCTGTAAACAGAAAGAAATAGAATCATAGAATCATGGAATCATTAAGGCTGGAAAAGACCTCTAGGATCCCCAGGCCCAACCCCAACACCACCATGCCCACTGCCTACATCCCTCAGTGCCACATCCCCACAGTTCTGGAACACCCCCAGGGATGGTGAACCCCCACTCCCTGGGCAGCTTGTGCCAGTGCCTGACTGCTCTTTCAGAGAATAAATGCTTCCTAATACGCAACCCGGACCTCCCCTGGTGGAACTTGAGGCCATCACCTCTCTGGGCTCCCCAGGTTGGTGACCTCGGCTTTGGTTTCCCAGCCCAGGAGAGCTGAAGTCCCAGCACCGCCCAAAGACTTCCCTTGCTTTCCAGTCAACCAAAAGTGATACCAAAGCAAATACTTCCAGCTGCAGTCTTCCAAAAGCATTCCTCTCCTTATTGGTTACATATTGATGCCATTGGAGTGCTTCCTCCCATGCTTGAAGATTACCCTTGGGAAAGAGTCCGTTACAGCAAATACCAAAACTTATGTGCTTGTATCCACAATATAAAGTCCTCTGTCAACATTAGGAATCATTTAATGAGTCTGGCAGGGATCACCCACTTCAACTGCTCCACACTCAGCCAACGAAAATAAATCAGCTATTATGACAAAGGAATTTCTTTAAAAGCAGTATGTCAGGCTGGGACGATGCAGTATTTTTGCAATAGTAAACTTTTAATTCCCCCCCAGAAGAATGGAGCCTTGCAAAGGGCTGTCCAAGTTCCTCTGATCCAAACCAACTCATAAATACGACCCGACGTTAATCTCCTCCTGCCCTGCAGTGCCACAATGGGACACTTCACAAGCAGTGAAAAATTGGGGCTAGGAGGAATTTTCTGGGGAGAAAAAGGAGAGAAAAATCCCAAATAGCACAAATCCAGTTACGGAGGGGAGTGTTTGCATCAAATGAAATTCGTGAAACAAGACTCCCAAGATTTCCGTCCCCTTGCTTGACAGCCAAGGGTCATCGATGGCTGTGGCTTGTTGATGCAGCATGGCACTCGAGGAGCTCCTCCTTCAGAGCCAACCACGAGCAGACAGCTCGGTGCAGCTCCTGGCGTGCTCAGTGGGTATCTGGGGCAGTGACACAGCTGCTGGCATTTATCAGTTTGCCTAGATCAGCATAACCCTCGTGCTGGCTCCGCTCAAGGGTTGTGTGGGGGTGATGCTCGCAGAGCCATGTCTAGAAAGTCCATCAGGAGTGATAATACGGATAAAAGCATCGTGATGGTTTACAGATGGAGGGATGGGACTGGGATTTAAAGCTCAGATCCTTCGCTCAGATAATCCGCTATCAGCAGTTTTGGTGTTTGTTGTAGGCTGCCTCTGGTGGACGTCCAGCAGTGTGCAGGGACAGCTCTTCTGTTGGGGTCATGGGCACCAATGGGACATTCACAGCATTGCTCCACCTGCCTGGGGATGTGACTGATGGATGCCCCATAGCATCTGGGTCTGATCTCAGCAGACATCTGCCTGCTATCCACACGCTGTGTTAATCACAGCCTGTGAAGTTCCCTCACTGATTCCCTTGGTGACCTGCTCTTGTGGTCACCACAACCAAAACACCTGGAAAAAAAATTAGACAACAGTTTAGCTACGTTTGAGGAAAATGTCTCCTCTTCTAAGAGACTTTTATGACCTTCCCTTGACTCCTCTTTTGCCCAGCCTTTTCTTTCCAGGCAAGCACAGATTTGCAGCACTGGCAGTCATATGCTTCGTGCATACATACCATGCATGAAGACTGTTCTGACGCGCCAGGACATCTTTGGCTATACTAGGGTAGGGTCAGGTTAGATATTAGGAGACATCTCTTCTTCAGTGAGCAGTCAGGCACTGGCACAGGCTGCCCAGGGAGTGGGGGGATCAGCCTGTGCCCCAGAACTGTGGGGATGTGGCACTGAGGGACGTGGTGGTGACAGGCGTGGGTTGATGGCTGGACTAGATGATCTTAGCGGTCTTTCCAACCTTAATGGTTCTGTGATTCTATGACATCTGTGCACAGACAACACAGACTGTGGCCACTCTTCCAGTAGTTCTCACTGCGGTCCCAGACAGACAGCCCTGCGGCAACATTCACCAAAATCATCCACTTCCATCAATTCCATCATGATGAATATACAAGGGAAGTAAGTAGGGGAAAAAAAACACCATAATCATTTCAGGCTCCATTAGGAGTAGCTAATAAAACCCAGCGTTTGCCAAGTGGAAAATAACTATCTTGAAAGGGGAAAAAAAAAAAAAAAGAGAGTTTTCAACATCACAAAGAGAATTTGGCAGAAAAAAAAGCCATGAGGAGTTTAGAGAAATACCAGAGGAAGGACCTCTGTTCATAAACAACTTCGTATGGGTTGGTCTGGCTGACTTTCACCCCGACTGTTTGTTGCTAGGTCTGACACCATGCATTGGTGGATCGCCCCGCACGTGAGCAGGGGCACTTCTCAGCAGCACAGCAGCACAAGCTGCTCCTTGCAGGGTGCAGGGATGGAGCCCATGGGGCTGCTCAGCCCAACCCAGCTTCTCCTCCCTGCTCTGCTCAGGGCAGCCGTGGTCAGGGGTCCTCTGTTATAATTACACTCAGCCCGCAGCAACGGGCTCTGGTGCTCGGGCAGAATGGTTCCTAATAAGGCAGGAACAAATGTGCCCAGTGTGTGGTAACGCAGCACATCTGCTCCTAGGGCTGCTCGGATGGAGCCTGTGGATGTGTGGGCAGTTGCCATGTAATTCCACATCTCAGCTATTTTTCAATTACCTTTGACTAACCTCTAATTGAGATCTGAAATTAAAATCAAACAGTATGGAGAAGCCTTATTTCTGAAGGCTCAGTCGTGCTGTTTGCCTCTTTGTTTCATCCAAAACCCTTTTCAGGTCCTTATGCTGCGTTTTCCCTTATTTGCCTCTCCAAAGTGAGTTATTTATTAGCAAAAAGTATTTTCTGCGCTTTAATCCCACATTTAGGACCACACTTTCCATTTGTCTGAGGAATAAATATAAATTGGTCTGGCTTCCATTCTGGAGAAGAGATGCCTTCAGCACATTTATATGCTGCACGGCAGATTTGTTTCTGGAAATTGCTCTTCTTTTGGTCCTCACCATTGCTGCATAATGAGACATTTTGCATTTCCACTGGGAAATCTGTAACGGGTTACAAATCAGCCCAGGCTGGGCAACTTTGTGGTGCTAATGAAAACCATTTGCCACAGTCTCTTCTTTCTATTTTATTTTCTATTATTCTTTTCTAATTTAAAAAAAAGTATATATTTCATTAAATTCACAGCTGGTCATACACTGAGATGTCAAGGTCTGGCCCAGCCCCCGCTGACCCCAGAAACCCTTTGCCTGTGGAAATGCATCAGGCTGTGCTATGTTGAAACACCGTGGCCAGAGCCTGGCAGCCCGCTGAGTGCCACCTTCTGCTGGTAGCTCCAGGTGATGCAGGGCATGGAGCGGAAAAATTGAGTTGTTCAAGCCTAGAATACACATAGTCCTTGGAAAAAAATACAGAAGAACTCAACTATTTTCCATCCCAGGTAGTGAATTTGATATTGCCGCCCTCAGGTCAACAACTTTCGGCAGCATTGCTTTTGTTGGAAGGTTGGTGTCAATGCAGGACAACAGGCCAGGGACTGGGGCTTTCCTTCAAATGCAGGCTGGTGTCCATGGGCACACCATCACCAGCTGTCCATGGACACACCAACACCATACATCCATGGGCACAGCAACACTGTCCATCCTTGGACACAACAACACTGTCTATCCAGGGGCACACCATCACCACCTGGAGCATTTGGACCTGGGAGCGTGGGCATTTTTCATGATATACACTAATGGCCCATATAATGTTTGAATGTCAACACAGAGTGTTTAATCTTGGAAGGAAATCACTTCATCTCATTGTTTCCAGCCTGAAAATCACAATTAGAGACACCACCTTGGAGGGTTAATGTATCTTTGTGGACTGTGAGACCATGAGGACCACTGGATGTCTGTGCTGAGGAAGCCTGGGGTTAATTGCATCAGAAGTCATGAAGGGCTATTAACTCTTTGGGGCTTGAGTGATGGAAGGGTCTGCTCCTAAAATACTGCTTCTGTAGATCTTTGAGAGCTTTGTCCAAGAAGCAGAAATGAAGAGATGTCCTGAGCTAACATCTTCACAGAATGAGCACAGAGGGAGGGAGACCCATGTGGAAGAGCCCCATCAATAGCATGTTTTTTTACAAATGGGTTTACCACTCCTGTGATGCTGTCTCTAGTTCGTGGCATGACTTGATTCACCTTGCCCTCCTGGAGCTCACAGAATCTTAGAGTCGCAGAATAGTTTAAGTTGGAAGGGACCCTTAAAGGCCATCTGGTCCCATACCCCCGCAATGCACAGGGACACCCACAGCTCCATCAGGTGCTCCAAGATTGATCCAGATTGACCTTGAGCGTCTCCAGGGACAGGGCACCACCACCTCTCTGGGCAACCTGTTCCCAACCTGCTTTCTGGGAAGGTTTTCCTGATGAACATCCCGAGATACAGGGTAGATGTGACCATGGTATTGGCAGAGCTCTGTGGGCACAGCCATTGGCAACCAAGGAGAGGGGTCTCAGCATCTGGTACCCCTGGTACTGGGGCACAGGGATCTGTCGTTTGGAAGGAGATCTGAAGAAGGGTCACTGAAACTGTTGGGAAAGCAATCCAGAGAGCATTAGAAAAGATTTACCTCACAGAGTCCCATTCCACACATATCCTCCAGCTACAAGAAGCATCATTCACTCATTATCAAAAACATCTCTGCTTGGGTGTTGCAAAACAAAAGAGAGCGCTTTCACAACGTGGCCTGTTCTCCAGCGACAAGAGCTCTGCTGGGATGTTCCTTCCTCTGCAGGCTGACACACAAACCATGTGCCTGCAAACCCTTTTGCTTGGTGTCTAATTCATTATTTCTGTTCATTATTTTTGTTTGAAGGCCCAGGGTGAAGCCTTACTTATTGAAACCATTGGGCTTTCTCCTGTGAAGCTGCACAGTGTACCCCCATGCCTGCTTCACAGGAGGGCTCACGGACATTGACTTTCCTGCCTCAGTTCCTATTTAATCAGCATCTACCTAAACCACCAAACAAAGATGTACCTCTGTGGCACATCAGAAATGCCGTTCCATGAGTCTCCATTTGGATGTGATTCCTGGGCAGCTCCTCCAGCTCCAGACAAATCGCACGATGCTTTGAAGACCAAGACCAGCCCCATGCCAAGTGAGTGCTGCCGGTGCTTGTTAGCCCAGGCATAGCTTGGCACAACATCTCTGTGCTGCATGCACTAGCCATGAACAAATTCAGCCACTTTTGGGTGGCAGATAGCCCTTGCTAACAAACCCCACTGGATGAGCCCAGGTGGCTGCAATGCCAGCACCATTTGCCCACGTTCCCAGTGCAACAGAGAGCCACAACTCCAGCCTGCATGGGTGGTGAGGGCCACTGCTATGTGTGCATTTGCAGAAGTGCCACAGGATTTGGTCAAGTGGAAGGGGACTGGTGTACGGAGAAGACGAATGTTAACTACAGTGCCCTGTGATGGTTGGACTAGACGATCTGTAAGGTCTTTTCCAACCTTAGTGATTCCACAGCTCTATGATGCCACGATCCCAAGCGATGCCCTGCAAGGCTCACCCGGTGACACCCGGTGATTGTCCCCACATTGACACCACCCCCAGGCAGAGCGCGTGACTTCATTGGGATCCTGAATTCACACGAAATAAGTGAGATGTTAAGATAAAAATGGCAACACAAAAATCCCACATCTCCTGATTTTATAATAGTAGCTGCCCTGCTAAAAATATTCCGCAGCACCACACACTGCCTTGTCAGTGTTTATGTCACAGCAACAGGAACGAGACCTGAAGGCAAATGCTCATGTTGGTGTAAACGGGAGATGTGCGTGTGGCAGTTACGATGTTTGTTTTTTTGTTTTCCTGCTCTTAGAAGACCCTGTGGACCAAATCCACGGAGATCTCTGGGCATGGGTTTCGGCTCCCAGCAGAGCAGCTGGGGGCCTGGCAGCTCCCTGCTGCCGCGGGTGGGATCACAGAACAGCGGTACCGCGGCACAAGGGAGCATCGCTCCCTGCCCACAAAGCCCGCCTGGCCCTGATGCAAGATGCTGGCCCCTTCCATGCAGACATGTCCGGGGAGTGAAATGGTCCTTCTCCTTACCCAAGGAACCAGAAGATCATTACGAGGAGCTGTTTTGCTATTCCTGCTGGAAATCCTCGCCCAGCGGCACGTCTGATGATGGTGCACGGTCTCATCACTAGCTCCGCTCCTGCCCATCTGCCGGGATGGCAGCCTGCCCGCTCACAGATGGCATGCCTGATTCACGGGGGCAGAGGTGCCAAAAAAAAAGATGGATTTAGATGACACCGTTAGTGCCACCTCTTCTGCACCCCTCCGCAGTGACAGCTCAGGAAAATTAGTGCCACGGCAACAAAGAATTCCTCTTAATAAAACGCAGGAATTAGCGATGGAAATGACCTATTAGGTCATCTCCTCTGTCTCCTTGCCAGTGCCTGATCATCACATTAATCTTCCCAAATGCAGATATCGCCATGGAGGGAAAAAAAAAAAAAAGACAGACTGCTTCCAGATACCAGCAGTTGCCAAAAACACAAGCAAGATTGCAGCTCGTGCCTGAGAGAACCGTGGGGACCATATGGGGTGTCAAAATGGATTACACAAAAGTTCAGCCTGGAGGCAATCTACGTGAGGGGAGGCCTGTGACAGACATGGAAAAGGTTTGTGTTTATGGGAGGATCTACTCGCCGTGGCACAGCGCGGTGTGTAGGATGTCAGCCTCGGGGATTCGGGCTGAGACCAAGCAGCAAACACCCCGTGTGCTTTAGGATGTGAGGCACCAAGCTTATCCAGAGGAGCAGTCCCCCAAGGGGCATAATGGCTCTGAAAGCACAGCCCAGCTCCATTGTTCAATATTCCTTTGCCATCAGCCCAGTGCTCTATCATTATGCTTTAAAAAATTATATATGAGTGCTTCAAAGCGGGACATACCAAGCCACATTACACCGTGCTTTGCAAACCACACGTGCTTTCTTTCCATCTGGGTTGGAACAGCTGTAACAGCCATGGAGATAGCACAACATCCATGTTGAAAACACAGATTTTTCAAAACCTAGCAAATCCAATCCAACCTCATGTCTCTTGGCCAATACTGGGGGGAAGATCAGGGTTAATCAGGGGCTGCCATACATTTAGCTGAAAAAGGAAGAAAATACAGTATAAAATGAGTTCTCCTTAACTGTAGCCCTGAACATGAGATGTTACAGACAGGAACTTCTCATTGCATGACCAAAGACAAGGGTGGATCCTCTGTCAACTCTCTTCTTGACTTTTCCATGCACTGAATGCTTTTTCAATTTTGTTCTCATTTCTCTCTCTCTCTTTGATTCCACTATTAACTCCTAAGGTCATGTAAATATCCGGAAGAAAAGAAAGCCATCCAGTCATTGTATTTTGGTGGGTGCCCCGTCCCTGCAGACAGCCAAGGTCAGGCTGGATGGGCTCTGAGCACCTGATGGAGCTGTATGTGTCCCTGTTCACGGCAGGGGAATGGGACCAGATGGCCTTCAAGGGTCCCTTCCAACTCAAATGATTCTATGATTCTCTGATTCCCATGGTTTTCAGGTCCTAACTTTCCTTCACTGTTTGCAGAAACCATAATTGCCCAATTAACCTAATGAGGTGGATCTTGCAGATTTCCAAGTGCTCAGCAGCTCAGCTCTTGAAATCCCTCAAATGCCTCCATCTTTTATTTCCATATTGCGCCTGCGATGGGTGCAATGCTAAACAAGCAAATTCAAGGAAAGGAGGAGGAGGGTGCATCCTGGCTTGACAGGGGAAGGCAGAGCTTGCTCCCAAGAGCTGCAGGAGGCAATGACACGATGTCACCCCTGCAGCCTCTGCAAGGACCAGAAGGGCCATTGACACCCAGGCCAGTGACCAAGGGTTGGTAGTTTAGGAGCTGAAAACAAACAGGAATGCAGAGCTATTTTCCTTGCTCAAAAATGTGATATTTTGCTATGTTGACCCTGCTCGCAAGGCTTCCTGCTGACCCCATTTCTTCCTCTCCAGCAATAACCAGCCCAAAGCAAGCGAGAGGACCTTGCTCCCCATAAAAGAAGCCTAAATGTCTGTGAACAGCTGCTTTGTATCACATTCTCCGTGTGTTGGTGGACAGTTATAAACAATTCTTGTTGAATCTTATTATTTTCCATGTGGCTTCGCGGTAACATTACCCAGTGATAATGAAAAGGAGAGGTTCTCCTCTTGTTCTACACTGTGTGCAAAATTTATTCCAGGCGTGGGGGTAACAGCTTTGATTTTTTTAGAGAACATCTTCAGGAAAGGCTTCAGGAAGGCTGCAGAGAGGAGCACTCGGTCACTCGTAACGTAATTACCCAACAGCACTGACAGCTGCAGAAAAACATCCGTGGAGGACAACGCTGGTTAAGAAGCAGTGCTCTTTAGCTGGTGTTTGAGAGGGGTGATGTTTTTTTCTCTTTGCTTAAGGGGAGAGGAGAAATCCCTTGGCTTGCTCAGCTTACAAATGGATCTCCATTGAACTGAGTGCTCGGCAGGACCCCACTGTGCCCTGTGCATCCCAGCATCACCAGTCCCCTCCCGCATCTCATGGCCGTGGTCTGGGTACCACTTAGTGGGGTGGAGGGGCAGCATCTGGCCTGTAAGAAATTGGTTACTCCTGTCCAAGCTGAGAGGGTCTCAGCAATGACCCCCCAGTGAGACAGACTCCCCCACCCAGCAAGAGATTAGGACACTCTCTTGCCTACAAGCAAAATGCAAATCCATTAAGGACAAATTGCCCTGCAGTTGTGTTCCTTGGCCCATATCTGGTACAACCACCATCACTGGGACTGCTGGGAATACACTCAATTATTGTTCCACAACTGCTGAAATGAGCAGCAGATTGAACGTGGTGAGCTCCTTCCCTTCTCTTTGTTTCTGGTGTGCTTTTCCCCGTGAGGAACGCTGCCTCGCAGGCGGCGACGCGTGGGTGCTGAGTGCTGCACGGCTGGTGCTGCAGCCCTGCTGAATGGGATGCTCTTCTTGTGGTCCTTTCTGATTTTTTACGCTATGTCACTCCTGGAAGCACATTGATAGGAACTGTCAGTCAGTGATCATTTACAAAAGCGGGGAAGAAGGATGCTCATTTTATGTCTTGGGAAGAGAACAAGGAAGAGGAGCAGTCTCCTTTTTTGCTTTCATGAGCAATAAGCTCACAATACATCAAAATATCAAAACTGAAGCCACTTTAAAGAATGGTAGGTTTCCGAAACAATAGCTAAGAAAGAGATTTAAATCACAGCAAAACACTGCAGCCATCAAGTTTGAAAGTGGAAAGAGTCCATTTAGTGTAGCAGCATGCCCTGTGGCAATCAGGGTTTACAGGAACAATTAGCATCTTGCCAAGATAAATAAGGATGTGAAAAGAGAAAATGTATCTACATTCCAGTGTGCAAAGTGAGGTTTACCCAGAAAACAAGAGCCAGGCTCTGATCTATTTTCAAGCAAAAGCAGAAGCTTTTTATAAAAAAAAATTGAGATGCTTACCCAGGCTCTCCTCAGTGCAGCCTTAGCAAGGAGCTGCTGCACTCAGCCCTAAGCCCGGACACTACACCCAGCCCTGGCCTTGGGGTTTCATTCCCAGCCCAGAGAGGGTGCTCGAAGGACACCAGAGCAGCAGGGTCACCTCCCCATAGCCCTTTCTATGTGCAGTAGTTTTTCTGCACAAATGTTGCCCCTCATCTCTAGCGTGAATTGCCTTTCCAGTTGCTGGATCCCATGCCATTTTCCTCTGGATTAAAAAGCTTCCAGAAATCTCTTCTACCTGTTACCATACTGAACCCAGCTCATCTCCAAGTATGTGCTTTGCTGAGGCAGATAGATCAATCTTAGTAGCCAGATACCATAAAGATATGCTTTTGAAGCTTATTTTTATAACTCTTCCTCAGACCTTTCCTCTCTCCAGAGTCAGACTTCTCAGTGGTGAATAAACTCAAAGACAGTTGCTGTGGAAAGCACCCTGTAACACTTGGTGAAGGTGGGCGCAGGGGGCTTTCATTGATACAAGGCCAGTGACATGGTTACTCTGAATGCTGTCCCTTGGTCCCCCCTGTCTTCTAGGCTCTGGCAAGAGCTACCCAGTCCTGCTGCCAACCCCAAAGCCCCAAAGCAGGCTGAGCCTCCAGCTGTGCTCCAGAACACGTGGCCACACATGGGTTGGAAGGTGCTCCTCATGTGCGCTGGAAGATGCTCTCCACATGGATTGGAAGATGCTCTCCTTATGGGTTGGAAGATGTTCCACTTATGGGTTGGAAGATACTCTCCATATAGGTTGGAAGGTACTCTCCATGCCGTGCAGGTTGAAAGATGCTCCCCAAATAGGCTGGAAGATGCTCTTCATGTGGGTTGGAAGATACTCACTATGTAGGTTGGAAGATGCTATCTATATGGGTTAGAAGATGCTCTCCAGCCATTCCTGGGATGCACCTACAAGTTCAGCAGCCTCTTGGTGAGAAATCTGAATCTCTGAGTTCCAGTCAGCCCTTAGAGGTGCCAAAATATGCGACCAGGAGTGAGCAAGGCATTTCCAGATCATAACAAAAGCCTTGGGTGGACTTTGTCTTCTGCAGGTGTCTCTGCTGTCCCCACAGGACTCCTGGAGTGGCATCCCAGTGGGTGCCTGCACCAGGCAGGATCAGTCCCCTGCACAGGGTGCTCTCCATTTCTTCTCTCTCCTGCCCAGTTCTCACAAACAAGGCAGGACAAAGCTAGGCATTCACTTCAGACCTTGAATTTCTGCAATGTTTTTCTGCAAAAGCTATTTTTGCAAAACAGGCTTCGTTTTATTTCTGTGCTTTGCTCTTGCTGCTGAACACAGGGTACCGAAATCAAGGAGAAGAGCGTGAAATGAGCTTGCATCGCTTAAAAGAGCTTGATTGATATGAAGCAAAGCATTTCCCCTTGAATTCACAAAGCGGAGCTAGCATTTTTAAATCAACACTCGTCTTTATGAAAACAAGTAATTATTCTTTCATCGAAGCCAGAGCCAAAGTCTGGCAAATTACTAAAGTTAGAAAAATGCAAATGTTACATGAGTCCAGAAGACCGCAGCTATGTTTCCTTAACTCAGACTCTTCCCGTAGATGCATAATGTCTTTTCCCTGTTTATTTTTGTGGTTAGCTGGAAGCCAAGGCCCCCTCCAGCCTGTTGGTTTGACAGAAGGACGATCTGCAGCGAGCGGCTGAGCCTGGGACCGCGGCCAGCACCAGAGCCTGCGCAAGGCTTGACCTTGTGCTCCCATTTCCACGTGAGAGCGTGCAGACAGGGTGCTCAGGAGCTGGCCCCAAGCCCTCAGCTCCCCAGCACCAGCAGCTCTCATCTCACAGGCGTTAAGGGATGCTTGTGTGCATCGTGGTCCTTACACAGGCAGGCAGCCCATCGCTGCAGCAAGGCGGCAATTGCGGTTGGACTTGATGATCTTAGAGGCCTTTTCCAAACATAACGATTCTGTGATTCTATGAATTTTCTATGTCAATGTACGGGTCAGTGCAAAGCTGTGTAGGTGAGGGCATGACGAGTTGCATGGGGACCTGCAGCTGTAGCCCTGAGCCACTGCAGTCATGTGAAGACAGTCTTTGATGTCTTCATTTGATTCATAAGTTGCTCATCATTCCTGATTTATCCAGCACATTCTACAGACAATTAATTAATCCTGTGCAAGGAGCACTGCATCAGCTTCTGTGGATGCTGGCATCATGTAAAATATAGCCCTGTGCTGACATTCAGTGTATTAGAAACCACGATCCCCAAATTGAACATTCCACAGACTATTAAATCAGCTAAGCCTCGTCTTGGCCAATTTGCCCATAACAGAGAGAAGCCTGATGGGGAATCAGGATGTGGCACCTGAAATTGTCCATAGAAGGCAATATATTGTATCTCATACCCACAAATCTCCATGCTGGGAATGTGAAAGCCACATTTCTGTGTCTCAGCAAGAGGAAGAGGCAGAGGTGCTGAAAAGGTTGAAAAATCAAAGACTCCTTGCTGTTGTTTCATTTGAAAAAGCCTGCAATCCCCAAACTGCAGAAAGATTCTCAAAAGGACCCCCATGCTGTTTGTCCTGTTTGCATGCCATCTGCATGGGGCTTTGCTGTGTTTTGGATGGCATACCCAGCACCACAAGCTGAAAATGAGTCTTTCCTCTGGAGCCAAGCTTCTGCTTTTAATGGCAGTGGTGATGTGCAAACAGAAGCACAGAATCAGAGAATCATTACGGTTGGGAAAGACCTCTAAGATCATCTAACTCAACTGTCAACCCATTTCCACCATGCCCACAAACCACGTCCCTATGGAGAAGGAGCTTGGTTGCTCTCAGGACATGCTCCACCACATGCATTGTACCCCAGTTATCTGATGGGTGATAGGACAGCATTCTCCTTCCAGGAAGGTTCAGGGGAAGCAATGCATTATCCACGTTATGAAGGCTCAGTGCGTTGGGTTGGTTTCCTCATGCAGCTTGAGATGCCCCACACAGCTCACCATGCTTTTCCATGAGCACGACCCCATCTGTGTAGAGGGGAGGCAGTGTTTTTCAGAAATAACTTGGGGGATACAAAGAGCTAAGAACAGGAAAAAAGATCTCAGATAAAATTTTAATCATGTTCACAATAAATTAAGAGCAGGTGAGGGTTGCGATGAACTTTGTCCATCTGACGTTGTTCCAGGATGAAGCCATCGCATGGGAATCCCTTTAATGACTGCGTGATTTGCTGATTTTATATGAAGAGTACAAAATCAGGAAAAGTGGAAATGAATTGCTTACAAAATGAAATGCATATGGGAAACATAAAAGAACGAGCCGGAATAACAAACTGTGTACTTTAGGATTAGCCCTAATTGCAGAGACACCAGCCATATGTGGCCAGAAATGAAGACCATATTTGATCAGAGCTCTTTGCTCCGTTCTGACTTTATGGGCTATGCCAATCGTCACGAGCCACATAATTAACTGAGAAAGCACAGCCTACATTTTCAAGCCCCTTGTTTCATTGTCAGTTCATTTATGGGGTGAAACGGTGACTTTGCTAGAATTCACAAACGGCACTACCGATATTTACAAAGAGAAGACTAAGCACAGAAGCCAACATTTTTTCAAGATGACTTAATTGCAAACACTTTCCTTCAGCGATCCACTTCAGGAGACACCTTAAAGGGGATTTGTTTCCTGCCTGTGTTGAGTGTTTAATTTCTAGAATAATGTTTCTCACCCTTGGCACTCCGAATGATGAGTCGCTTGTCAGACCCTGGCCCACACTGCAGAACACCGCAGGACAAATAACCTGAGTGTTTGCAAAAGAAAAAAAAGGGGAAAAAATAAGCCGATGAAGCCAAGATTTAAAAGGAGACCCTCCCTCCTTTCTTGTGCAATGCAAGACATGGAGCCCCAGTTCCCAGAGCACATTTCTGACAGCAAACAACCAAAGCTTAACCCCAAAGTTGCAATCACGTGTAATGCTGTCAACACTCCAGCAGCACTGCAGCAGGCACAGCAAGAGTGCATGGGGAGATGCATCTGAGATGTGGGTGGCATGGGCAGGGTACTCAGTACCCAATGATCCTGCCCATGCCACCCACCACCCAATGCTGCCATTTTTGAGGCTGCAGTTATAGATGTTTCTGAAGATGTCTCCATGAGGCTTATCCCACTGAAAGAAGTGTAAGGAATCCTTTTGACCAGATCAGGAGAATTTATCTTTAATTTGCTGTGATGGTTTTAATGAATAACACATGACTCTACCTTCAAAAGCCTTGAAGCACTGACTGCAGGTGATCAGTGCATTTTGAGTCTTTTCATGCTTTCCTTCATTATACGTTTTTCCAAACTTAAAAATGGGCATAACTAAATAAGTGAATTTTCTTTAAAGCATAAGAGATCGCTCAAGGAGTTTGAAGCCTCAGTAAAGTTGATTCATTGCTGCAAATGCCACCACAATGGATGGAATATTATATTACAATTAAATAATAGCCTTATGGATATAGAGTGCATAGCATAAAGGAGAACACATTTTGGGCCGGAGAGTCAGCAAGGTGCAGGATGGAGGTCAGCCCCAAAGTGACCAGCAAGCCAAGCACCAGGTGCACAAATTACTCTGCTGGAAGCAGAGTGAGCTCACTGTTCTGCCTCCATCGCCACTGCCTGGTGCTGAGTATGTTCACATGTAAGGAGAAAAATGTCACAGAGAAGGCCAGGACTGGTTGGGGCATCCAGGAGACTGAACCCATGGGAGTCTGAACCCAGCAGAAGGCTGCAGAGATGGCCATTGGGTCTGGGGGCTCCAAGTTTGCATTATGAGCACCACAGGGCCACCCAGGTTGGCTAATGATTGTTCACTAAAAAATGCTTTTTATGGTAAAATATTTACCCTTTTTCTTTTCTTCTAATGTCAGTGGCGATTTTAAAGATAAGATTGCTGTATCGCGTGGGAAATTTTGAAAGCAATGTTTGCCTCGATTTAAAACACTGTCTCCCAACCTTCCGTTCAAGCAACTTCAAGTGGAAGTATCAGTCAGAAAGATGACTTCCTGACATGTTTCAGGCTTATTTTTAAACTAAAAGAAATATTAAGTCAAAGCAAACTGGCAGTTCCAAAACCATTTTGAAACATTGCTTCAAAACACAGTGAAGCAATGCAGTAAAAATTCACGGTGCTATTTTTAACACATTTTAATGCATTTTTTAAATGTTTGAAACTTATCACGTAAAACTGGGATTTTGCTTAGGAGAGAAAATGAAGTGAATGGAGATTTGTTTCTCTCCATTTTTTTAGGTACTTGGCTTGGTTTTGCTCAAGAAGAGTGGGCTTATGTCTATGTGCCAACAGCAGGTCGTGGGCTGGCCACCTGTCCGAAGCAATGACATGAAACTCATTTAGAGACTGATGTATGAGAAAGAAGAAAAGAGAAAAAGGAAAAAAAAGAGCTGTCACTCTTCTGATTCCCATTGAGCACCTGATTCCCTTTTCCTGTTGGTGCCCAGAGGAGGCAATAGCTCTGCAAAGTTTGGGTTTGGCCCCCTCAAAGCCCAGTGCTGGTCCTGGGATACAAACCACAGCACCACTGCTCCAGGAGAGCTTTTGTTGTCCTTCTGCATTTATACCAGATAATTCTGCATAACAAGAACTTCCCAACTGGCCCACATTTCCTGGGGGTCATTTTATAAAAAGTGATTTCCAAAAGCATCTTGAGGTGAGAGTGGCTTTGCTCCATGTCTTGTACTTCATGAGTTCTGCTTACAGCAACAAATGGTGTTGAAGACAATCGCTCATGCAGAAATCCAAGCTGGTAATCCCCATCAGGAGACACTCGTTAAATTCTGTATGGTATCATTGGTTCTATGGATAATTAATAATGCAATCAGCTAAAAGAATGTATACAAGGTATGGATGGTATCATACAAAAACTCTTCCAGATGACTGGTTGAGTAAGATTTTCACTGAACGCCATAAATGCCATAAATTCCTCTGGTTCATGCAGAAAGCAGAGAGGCTGGCAGCAATGAACAAAAAACCCAGGTGGCTCAGGAGGAGCACACAGGAGAAGCCCTCCAGAAGGCACCGATGCCTTTGGCATGGCGGGGCATCTCCCATGCCCTGCATGGACATGGCCACGTGACATGGAAATGGCTGTATCCAGGAAGGAGTCACTCCTTACCCCAGGTCCAGGGAGGATAATTAAATGCACTCAGACATGGGACTAAAGGCCAAGGTTCAGTTTCCGTGGAAACCGAAGCATTGTGTTTGCTAACTTCTGTTGGTTGCAAGCATTGCCCACACAGTAATGCTGGCGTGCCAAGGGACATCAGGTGGCCCAAGAGTTGACCAATGCCAGCATCTTCATGTCAGGATTCCTGTACCTCCACCCTTCTTGCAATTTCTGGCTAAAAGCATAATAAAGACTTTTTTCCCTTCTTTTTTTTTCTTTTTTTTTTCCCATAGTTTTCCTTTTATCTTAATAAAGACACAATTATATATCTTCATAAAGACTTTGGCCCACGCAGTATCTCCTTGGCTCTTGTTGAACACCGGAAAAAAATATGTGAGCTCACTGGGGCTGCACTGTTAACGTTGGTATTTGTCAGAAGGAACTCCTCCAAGCCTTGTTTTCATTTTTTCTGGGCCCAGCCAGGGCATCTATCAGCTGGTTGTCACCCGCCATGATGGATGTGGCCATGCTGCTAGGAGGAGGGGACAGCGGCGCGGGCAGTTTTGTGTCCATCTTGGGTTGCATCACCCCAATGGAAATGATAGCACTCGGTGGGGAGAGCTGGAAAAAAGTTTGTGCTCGAGGTAATGAATGGCTTGGCCGGGCCATTCATAGTGTCTAGTCGTAATTTTCAGTCTTTTATCTCCGTGTCTGAAATGGCTGGGGATTTTCAGGGCTTTTTACAGCTATTCTTTAAACAAGATGAACTATTTTTAGCTTTACGAGAGGGAGCAGGGTGGAAACGAGCCAGGCTTCCCAGCACTGTAATGGGCTCCTGTGTTCCCTGCACAGCCGGGGATGCCATCCAACCCCCGCGTGCTGCTCATCTCGCCTAGGCAGGAAATAAAGGTGATTGTCACTGTATTGTGCGGATAAAGAACCGCCCAGAGCTGCTCGTGGATGTGAATGGGCCACATGTGCCTTCCGCCCGAGAATGAGAACTGAAGACTAAGTTATGTCAACGTTAAGTGACAGATTAAAATATTGCCACGTATTTAATCCGTGTTTTAAGAGAACACAGGTAAATATCCCCTGGAGCTGTTCCCGAGCTGTTTGATTTCATGTTTTGTGCTTTGTCCGATCACAAAGGCAGGCAGCTGGCCCCAGCTGTAGGGCAGCCACAAGCACACGTTGCAGGGGCCAGCGCTGCGATGTAGGGATATTTAGCATTCAGCAGCATTCTGCTTGCTCTTGGTGTGAATTCCCCACTCCCTCCTACGCTGTGTGCTGCAGTAAGGACATCACTCCAGTATAAAATCCCTTTAACAGCCCACTGTTGTATGCCAAAGTTTAGGAAATTAAGGAAAATATACCCAGATGGTACAATTTTCTCTGAAATCTAAGGGTTTGGGCCCTACACATCTATAATTGCCACCAATATTAATGGCATGGAGCTACGAACGAACCCTGTGGTTGCTCTCAGCATCCTCAGGCACCAAAGAGGAGGGGGCCCTGTATCCGTGGCTAATTGGCTTGTTCCCTTTCTGGTCCCTGCCCATTGTTGCTTTCATGCTTCCCCTGTCTCTCATTGTGCCATCCACCTTTCTCCCGTGTCCCTCACATCTCCCCAGGCTCCAATCCCCTCTTCCTTTCATTGCCATTTCAAATGCCCCAAATTGTTCTATTTCCCAGAGCCTCCCGCTTCCCTGAATGTCCTCCCCCAGGAACAATGCCGGGATCTCCTCTTTCATTCCCATTGTCTATCTGCTTAGTTAAAAGCAATTGGGTGTCCGGCCCACACAAAGCCATCAACGCGTGCATCTCATTTTGATCCCGACATTCGCAAGCCATAATGGAACCAGAATCAAAACAGTCAAGAAATTTGGCACAGTGAGGGCTTGGAAGGAGCAGTTCAAAGGGAGATTTGCAAGATTTTTTTATTTTTTAAATCCAGGTTTAGAGAATTGATGTACAAATCCCTTCCACCCTGCCAAATGGTTTCCAGTTTCTCATGGCAAGAAAGCACTGCATAGTGAAAGAAAGCTAAAGGAAATGCAGAGATTTTAAAGAAACCACCCAGCCCATTTCTCTCCTTTTCTTTGTTCAGAGGAGTGAAATGAAGCATGGAGGACGATCATTGTCCCTTCCCCATCCCTTCACTCTCAGTGGCCGAGAGCCTTTCAGAAGCTGGGAATTCCACCCTACTGTTATTTTTGTCCCAGTGTTAATTTCATCACAGTGTTCATTTCAACTTGGTGTTAATTTCATCTCGGTGTTGATATGTTTAATGAGGCCACCGTAGATGACTTGTACCCTGCAAACACACACTGTCCCCAATCAACCCAATCTAGTACCTGATTTAGTGGTTGGCAGCCCTGCCCATGGCAAGGGGGTTGGAAATGGATGATCTCTGAGGTCCCTTCCAATCCAACAATTCCATGGTTTTATTAACTCTGTGGTCTCTTCCAACCCAACCATTCCATGGTTCTAGGATCTCTGAGGTCCCTTCAAACCCATCCATTCTATGAAATGTTATCACAGAGCAATTTCCTGATGCCCCTTGCAGCTCCCCAGATGTTGCTCTCAGCCCTGCACATCTGGCAGGAGAGCACAGGGGCTGGGGAGCGGTGCTTGCCCCAAAGCACCCTGCCCTTCACTGCTAGCAGATGCCCTTCCAGCTCTGTTTTCCCACTTATCTGCAGCACAAATCCTTTGAAGAAAAGGCTGCCCTCGCATCCTTCAGAATAATGTGCTGCTTTGGCTTAAAACAGTAATTACTGGGTGTTTCCTCAGTGCAATGAAGTATTTATTGGCAGTTGGTACTGAAAATTAGATATTAAAGGGCATTCGGTTACACAAATCAGCACACATTAAATAACTTTTACTCCGAGACTAAAAATATGCAGTAACCCTTCCTCCAGGGCATGTATATTTAAGCGTGCGCACACCGCTTTAATTAGATCACTGTGCTATCAGTGGAGGGAACAAGGCGATGTGGTCGGGTCCTGGCAACCATTAACTTTTCATTTGCATTTACAGCTCGGTAATGAGGAGATCAGATAATGACCGAGAGCTCTTTCCTGTGCAGAGCTCGGAAAGAGGCCGTGTCCCCACACCTCCTGCCCCTCGCTCCTCTCACTCTTTGATTTAATCCAGGCATGCAGCAGGAAGGGGAAAATTCCCCAAATTAAACACCCCGGGATCTATTGAAGATTTTATTTGCCTTGCCCCTGGGCTGGCGTTGGGCTGGGCACTGCAGTCCCACAAATCATCCAAGCATGTGCTTAGAGGAGCCAACGCGCTGGGGGCTGGCCAAGGGATTTGGGGGAAGGACGCACTGCACAGTGACTGATGCAGATGCTCCTTGCAGAGCACGCGCTGCCGTGTGGATGGCTGCCTCTGAGGACCAATAAATTGCCTCCTCGTTTTGCCTAATTTTTTAACTTGCTCCCACATCTTGCCGGGGTGCAGGTAGGTGGCAGCTGAGGGGAACAGAGCAAGGGATAAATCACAGCCAAGATCAAAACGGCAGTAAATATTTATATTTGTTTTTTTTTTTATATATAGAAATAGATACATCAGCTGCATCTGTTGGACATGCACCAAACTGCAGCACTAATTTGTGTACAAGCAGCTCCGTCTCTCCTCTCCTACCCTTTGCCCCCGTGCTAATACTCATTTGGGTGCAAGCAGCAGCATCCTCCCACTGCCAGTTACAGATGAGTGATTTCTTGCTCTCCATTTGGAGAGGAACAGAGCAATGCACAGCCTGCATGCCCCCGCCACAAGCCCTGCATCAGAGCTGCAGGCAGAGCAACCTGCACTAATTGCCTTTTCCTTGCTCAAAAATATCTCTGCTTTCACCAAATTCAAGCCAGTTTCCTGCTTACCTCTTTTAGCTAAGTTGCAAATCTGCTTTTCGTTGCTCAAGATGTCTTTAATGCAGGGATGGGATGGAAGAGGTATTGGGAAAGGTGATGGGAAGGGTTTCATCTCATATGCAGCTCCCTGCACTGCCAGAGAGGAATCTGGCACAGCTTTGGTGCTTGTGGGCACCCACAGTAAGGACTAAAGGCGGGAGAGCAAGGAGCCCACTGCTGCCCATCACCTCTTCCTGAGCATTCATTTCTTTGTGAGCAATAAATAGAGGATAGACCCACTGCCCAATGGCACCACCTCTTCCTGAGCATTCATTTCTATGTGAGTGTTAAATACAGGATAGACCCACAAATTCTAAAAGAGTAATAATGGTTTAATTTCAACCTCATGCTGCAGCAGTAAGGGGGGAGCACCTTCTTCCTTCCCTGCAGCCCTCTGTTCCTACCAGAACCCAGCATTGCTCTAGTGATGTATGGCTGGCAATGCAGAATCATGCTCCTAGGGAAGCTGCAGCCTGATGTCCCCACCTGGGACCCTTGACCCCAGCAGCCAGGATGATGACACCCATAGGCAGACGCTGCACAGCCAATGGCAGTGCAAAACATTGGCCATCAACTCACCCAGCTGCACACCCAACACTTTGGGAGGAAAGCAATTGCCTGGAATCTTAGACAACGTCCCTCATCCTATTTGCCGTGTTTTCATTGACAAAAGACTAAAGTGGGCAAAAACCAACAGCCTCGTGCATAACCCAGGGAGCGGTGATTAACTTCGTGCTGCGACGCTCTGCTCCCCCGCCGTGGCAATGCTGGCTGATTGCAAATGGCCTCTGCCGGGACCCTCTCTGCCAATTCTCGTTATTGATCACGTGTCGCGCGCCGGTTTATCTTTCAAAGTGTCTCTTTGTGTTTTCCCCCTCGCTTGGCTGGCAGGCACACATGGAATTAACTATGTGTCCGATCACATTACGCTCTCGTTAGTGTAGCTGGGCTCACAAATCCTATCTGTGGTGCATGGGTCTGGAAGCTCCCTCTCATAAAATGTGATTTTATGAGCCCAGGCCTCATCCAATTTATTCCCCCCATCACTGCCATACACTGCTTCAGGAGTTAGGTAATTTGTAAGGGCTATCACACTCCAAGCTTCCTCAGAGCATCCTTTTGGTCTTCTCAACCTCCCACTGAGGGTCTCCTGGGCTCCATAGCCTCCTCCCACTGTGAAGCCTAACTCTAGGGCACACAACCACAGATGAGCTCACCATGATGCAGTAAATGTGGAGACCTGCCCCGGGAGCTCTGATAGCAAAGCTCTCTTGGAATCATCCATACACCAGTCTGTTGGGTAGCAAGAGAAACCATTGCCATTGGGAATCAAGGTCTGTTGGGTAGGAAGAGAAAGGATCGTCACTGGGAGTCAAGGTCTGTTGGGTAGGAAGAGAAAGGGTTGTCACTGGGAATCAGGGCTGTCATGAATTAGACATAAATAGTGATGACTGTTTGATTGTTTTGCTTGCACTGCTGATAGCTACATAAGACAAAATCTTAACAATAACAAAACCAGCAAAGACAACAAACAATAGCAGTGTCTTATGACATGAAAATCTGTTAGAGGTGGAGAAGCCCTTCAGCAGTCTGGACCAGATGGTACCCAGCAGGAAGCAGAACTTACAGCCCTTCTTCAACAAGACTTTCCTGGAGGAAATGCTGATGGGACCCAGCTCTTTCTCCCCAGTGTCTCATGATCAAGTTTGGTAGCAAAATGACTGAGCGGTGCTGGGACCACATCCATGAGGTTCTGCTCATTTTACCAACACTGGCGTGCAATCACCAGCCCAGTGCTCCTGCGGTCCCCCTCACCTACCAGCTACAGACCTGTCCAAGCACAACTAGTTCACAGCTTGTCAAAGATATGATCTTTACTAGGCACCAGAGGAAATATGGAGAATTTCTAGAATCCTGGCTCAGATCCCCTGTGCTTTTACAAAAACCACACGTCAGTTTGTGCAGTGAAAGGATGCGGTAATTGTGAGCGGGAAGGCGGTGGGGCCCCTTGCTCTCGATTAGACCCAGATGGCCTGCAGAGATGGGGAATAGCCTTTGCCTTCTTCATGATGAATGCACAAATCCGTTCTGCAGCTATCTGAACTGTCGTGTTGGGAAATGTATGGTGATTGATTAGGAGAGTATTAACCTTGTCATTTGTAATAGGTCATCTGGTGATTTTATCACGTTTTAATCCATATTTTTTTCATACCAAGCTACTTTCTAAGGAAAACGTGTAGATGGGAGAGCTGGGGACAGATGGGGGTCATTGTTCAAAGATTCTGATAATAATTTTTTTAATGCTCGCCTTTTCTGAATCAATTTTTGGGTATCTCTTACAGTGGGGAGAGATGACCATTTTCCAAGATTTATGTGATCAAATCAGTAACATTTATTTACTGGTCACCGTCTATTCTCTGTGTCCTTGAGGTGTTGTTAGACAGATGGGACAGGTTTAAGAGAACAGACCACAGGCAATAAGTTTTTAGGACCTTGCTCTGCCCAAGACATGAATGTCTCCCTGAAGTCACGGGGAGGTTGCTGTGCCTATCAAAGGGCAAAACATAGTGTGGATTTATTTTGTGCTTTCTGAGTATTTCTGTTTTATTCACTTTCCTATTTTAAGTGAGCGATGAGCTCAGGTGGAAGGGAGGATGTTCTTCCAGTTATTTATATACAATTTTCTTGCTTAATAGAGAAACAGAAACACCAACAACAAAAAAATCAAAATAGGGGGAAGCATGCGAACATATTCCTGACACATGCCTGGACCTGCTGCACGTCTGAATACAATTCAGAGAGATCAATATGCTGAGGCAATATTCTCTGGCCTTGCCTGGAACTGATATTCAGAGGGAAAGGCAGGACTGGGGTGGCTGTGGTCTCTTCCTGCCTCTGCATCACCACTACCCTGTGTCGAGCACACACAAATGGAAAATGTTTTGTTTTCTTTTTAATGCATTGCATTTTAATCAATTTAGATACAACAAAGCAGGTAACATATAAGTTTCCTATTACTGCATTTCTTATGCAGTAAGAAACCATCATTTCTAGAGTCTGGCAGTAGATAGAGCTGTAGGAAGGGGTTTCTGCTGTTGCATATTTGTTATTATTGTTGCTACTTATGGGACAGACTGCAAAGAACAGCTTTTTAGCCCAGAAAATAGAGCTCACCCAGCGCAGCCCCAGCACTGCAATGCCTCTGTCTCTCACAGCTGCACAGCTCCCAGGTCCCTTGTTCAGGGCTATGGACACAGCCAAAATAATTGCACTTGCAAGAGAATACAGCTGCTCATAAAGAATGCTGCAAAGTTTAGGGCAGTTTAGGCTGGGGAAAAATAGCCACATCATTTACTCTAATGCTGCTAGCTTTATTGCAGCGATGCGATAATTTGACCAATCACAGTCATTTTGACAATGAATGCCTTTTGTCAAGCTAAAAGAAACAGTCATCAAAATACACCTGTCATGTTGCTGTCAGCCAAATATAGCCTGAACAGCAGAGACTGAAACAACGGAACGCAGCAGAGCGAGGTCTGGGCGGCACAAATTCCCTGCCAGCAGCAGGAGCGAGGCCGTGCATGCCTCGTTCAGTTAAAGGATGCAGTAATCATACAATTGCTTGGAAGATGGGCAGCATGTGGGTGATGGGAACTGCCCATTCTGCTGCTGGCATCCTGGGCCAAGTGGAGCCTTCTTGTTTTAACAAAAGTGTCGTTCTTGTGGGATTTTCCTGTCAAAGCCCAGAAGAAAATAGAATGAAAAGCCACCAATCTGTTATGATGAACTGTTTAAATGGGGCTTTAGATATCATATTTTTGCAGTTTGGGACACCATCTGTGTGTGAATCAGTGGTAAGAATGAGCCATTTGTCTTACAGAGACCCTCCTTTCGTACTGCATATTCCCGTGCATTCCTGACACATTTCTCCTCCCTGGCAACACTCAGGATTGGTCTCTCAGAAGCTCCATTCCCAATAGGGACATTTGTTTTAGGGACTGCCCAAAGATACATGCTTGAGGTGACCTGGGCAGCACTGAGGCTCCTTCAAGGACAAGAATGGACAAGGCGACCTCACAAAGTCCTTCCTGGACTTGAGCTGGTTGGTGGAGGAATAAGTGGATGGAGCTGGTTGGAGCACATGGTGCAGTTGTGTAGCTGAAATGCTAAGTCATGGCTTGAAGCAGTGATGGAGCACCTGGTGGGAAGGCAGGGCCAACCCAGGGGAGCTCAGGTGCATGCAATGCACCTGAATGATTGAAAGGGGTGGAGCCAGGATCCACCCCTTCCCAGACTTGATTTAAGGGTTGGCAGTGGAGGCAAGGGTATTTTGTTAGAGATCCCTGCATATCTGAGGCCTTTCAAAGGTAAGCAGATTTTTTTCCTTAGTTTCTGTGTCCCCTGCTGTTGTGTTTGGGCTTTGTCTCACTCGCTGCAGACTAGGACTTTACTACCCCACTATTATTGCTGTGATTTCCATTGCATTATAGAGTTATAACTTGTTATGGTGTTACTGGTGCAAAACTGTGCCTGTGTTCCATTCACACACACACCCCCCTCCCCTCCATGGCAGAAAAGCAGTGAAATCCCAATTTTCTGAGCCAGAGCCTTCACCTGGAGGTGATCAAAAGAGAAAATCCAACCCAGGCATCTTGCCTAAAACAAAAATCTGAATCTCAACTCAACTGAAGGATGTGGCTTCAGCCCTTCCGCATTTGCTGTAACAAGTAATCTTCTGAAAAAAAAAAAACAAATAAATTTGTGTAGAGAGATGTCTGGGGTCACTGCACAAGGCTGTCACACTGAGTTATCTCAGGCATGTTCTAGCAGGAATTCGTTGAGACTTTGTACAGAGTGATGGATCCTTCTTGTACCTAAATCTAGACTAAGTTTGTCTGAACTATAAAAAAAAAAATCATAAATAACAAAGGAAGTAAATGGCTCAGAAAACATGTAGAGATTTGTAGGTGGTTCTTTATTTTCTTGTGTTAGATAAATAGGTATGATGCTCACCCAATATTTGGCCCCACTGGCCAAAGCTGGCATGTGAGGACTACACAATAGTGAATGCCTACGGAGGTACCAAGGCTTTTATTCCACCAGCCCCTTTCCAGTTCATCCTTCCTCACTCAGAACCTGCCTTTTTCAGAGTGAGGTAAGGAAAAATAGTTCCATTGCTCCCCAGGGAACTCATCAGTGCTAGGGACAGCGGGAGCAGAAGGCAGCCTCGTGGCACAACCCTGCCAAATCTTCACCACGAGTAACTTCCAATGAGCTGGTGCAAGAAATCAGAGCAGAAACACATGGTTTCTCTCTTACTTTCACGTCAATTACCTTTTAATCAACTTTATTATGCTATTACATTTTTTCCTTTATTTTCTCATCCTGATGGATCTATGTCCCACCAGTGCTCCTGTCTCCAGTTGCCATCTGCGAGCAATCTACATTCTCTGCCTCATCATTAATTTGTGTCATTTCTTGAGAACAGCGCTATCGTATACTCGGGATAAGCTCTTCATTCTGGTTCAGGACTGCCTAAAATGCCTCCGTGTGTGTGTCTGAGCTTGTTCAAGTGTCACCAAACCACAGCCCTGGCTTGGGGAAGAGCCTTTGCCTCGCTCCCATTGTTGCCAGTGGTAGCTTCACCCCACAAGCCATGGGTCCTTTGCAAATGCCCAAATTGTGTCCAAATTTTCAGTGCTCTTTCCCCTGACCTCCACACGTGGTAATTGTTTTTCATGAAAAAAATGTCAATGGCTTTTTACACAGGAAAAAAAATGTATTTTCTTTGGGACGCTCCCTTTCTGGAAACAAAACAATGCTTTTGGAACTCTCTTTTTTTAATTTCATTTCTCATGTAAGTTTGAAAATATTTGGCTTCCTTTCAAATGCAATGAAAACAGCTTTTGAAACATCCAGATTTGTTGTAAAGCAGACATCCAGCTTTTCAAAGAGCACTGTGTCCAGAAGAAACATATAGAAAACCCATCCCACTGTTCTGTTGTTCCAGTGGCAGAATGAAGACGTTTCTTGGATGTTGAGTTTGCTGTGCTCTTGCAAACAACCAATCCATGGGACACAGAGTCCTCTCCATGGTGGGACCTTGGAGAAAGGGAGCACAGCCTGATACACACGGGGCAAGGAGAAAGCCCTCCTGAGCAAATCCTCATGTTCATCCATCTGACATGGGTACTGCTGGCCTTGGAGCCTCCTGCTAAAGAAAATCATGCAAGGCAGAGACAAAGGGGTGTGCCTCTCCCTTTGACATGCATCCATATGTGCCACATGCCGCTTGTGCTGGCATAATTAACTTAATTTGACAAACTGCATCGAGCAACAGGCGCAGTTGTCTGGGAGCCCGTTTGCTCCGCACGGTGAATGCTCCCCAAACCATCAACATGACAGAAGCACTGTGTCTAATTAACACTTTCTAATACCTCAACAAATAACAAACCTGCTGTTGGGAAAAATAGTTTCACACTTCCTTATCAAATTAGGGCAAAATCACTCCTAATGAGCTAAAATCAATTAGAGCGACACCGAAATGAATGTATTTATGCTGTCAGCAAGAGCTATTTGCATAACAGTTTGCAAGGGCAGGGAAGGTGCGATAGCTTTTTAGTGCTGCTAATGAGGAGCTGCTGTGGAAAGGTGCTACTGGAGAGAAAATTGTCTGCTGGCGTTGTACACCAATGGCAGCTTGTACAGCATCGAGAGCTGGAACTGTCACCTGGGTTGTGTGGGATTCTCCCAAAAGGGAAGGAAATGCTGAGGCAGGTAGGATGAGAAGAGAGAGCAGAGAGGTAAAAAGCTTTGATTGAAATAAGCTGTAGCATTCTGTTGCTGTTAAAGCCTTTAATTGAATTATAGGACTGGTTCATGAGCAAAGAGATCGCAGATAGGCCACTATTGATTTTAATCATATTTACATTTTGTAGTGGCTTTCAACACCTTGTTGCAATTCAGGCGTGTATGGATGTGTTCTTGACCTTGGAGCTGGTCTCTTCAGAGCCATGCTGGTGACTAAAGTATTTGTGCCCACATGGCTGAGCCTCTCTGCATCCCCACGCCATTATTTCCATGCATGTAGAAATGAGGATGTAAGAGGAAGAATGACACAACACGGGCGGAAACAACAGGCTGATGCAGCTGGGATATTTACAGATCAAGGAAGGACCACAAGGCACTTGTAGCAAATCATGTTATTCTTAATTCAGGATATTGTAGCACAATTGTAGAATGAATCAAAAAGCTTAGATTTTTTTTTTTCCCCAAACAAAGCAGAAGAAGGGACAGAAAGAGATGTGAAGAGAGACAAAGAGCTGAGTCCATGTAAGTCCTTCTGGTCTCCCACCGCAGGGCTGTGGGGAATGGCATGGTGCAAGAGAGTTTTAGGTATTTTCAATGTATTTTCTTCATCATATTGACATAGAAATGGTCAGCTCTATAGCTTGGGAAAACTGAATCAGTGCAAGACAAGACATTTTCCCTGTAAAACAAGAGCAAATTTTCAAATGCAGTGTGATGCTTTGTGATGATCCTGAGCTTTTTGTATTTGGGACAGGTTTTTCCCAGGACAAAAATACTGTTTGTACAACCCACAAGGCTCTGGACTTCCCCCACTTCTCTAGAATTGCTCTGCGTTGTTGGTTTCATTTTATTAATCAGTGAAAAAGGTGTATGTGCTGGGGTACATTTTAACCTCAAAAACCACTACTGGTGTCAGGAGGTTTCTCACACGCCTAAGATCTGAGTTCCCTGTGAGCTGGAAGGCTGCTGGGATGTTCTGCCTGTGGGAATTGGGATTTCCAGATGGAGCTGCCCTTGAGGGATGTGATGGGGATGGATTGGTGGTTGGACTGGATGATCTTTATGGTCTTTTCCTACTTTAATGATTCTGTGAGCGTACGCAGTCATTTCTGACCTTAAAGCTTGGTGCAAAGCTGTGCCCACAGCACACCTGCATCATCCAACTGATGAACTGATGGTTAATTGACATGAGGCTGAGCAACATTGGTAGCATCTGCAGCATCCCTAAAAACACATTGAGGGTCATAACTAAGAAAATTTCTGCAAGAATTTCTTCTTCTGGAATGACAGAATTGCAGGGTGGAAGGGACCTCAAGAGATCATTGAATCCAACCCCCCCGATAAAGCAGTTCTCCACAACAGGCCGCACAGTTAGGAGTTCAGACATCTTGAACATCTCCACAGTGGAATACATTTTCCATTCAGTTTTTCTGCAGTTTTCTCAACAAACACAGCAAAGATGCTTTGTCACCCTCCGCAGGGTATCTGTGAGTGTGTTAGGGTCTGCCTGGGGCCACCTGTGTTGAAGCCACAGAGCATCCCTTTGCTGTAGTTTCGCACATTCCTGTGCATCAGACATCCCCGCTCCCAGCACCACCAGCCATTCCAGCTGCCTTCTGGGGCCACAGCACCAGAGATGGCACAGAATCCATCAGAGGGATGGGTGTGCGTGGAGGGAGCACATCCATCATCGGCAGCACATCAGGATTGGGCAGCACAGGATGAGTCCAGGGCTCTCATCCAACAGACTGCAAAACAAGAGCTGTCCTATTTTAACTTTCCACTCCAGGTACACTGTGCGGGTTCCTTAGGTACTAAGCACTGGATCTGCTTCTTATCTTTGCTTTTTATCTGGAAATCATGAGGAAAGTATTTTCTAATGTAACTAATGCACTCGGAAGAAATTTGAACAGAGTTTCTGTCTTTATGGAAAAAAAAATGCCACTGTCTTGTGCTTCATCATAGTCTGCAAACAGGCACAGGGTTATGGATGAGTGTGGTTGAGTAGATCAGGAAACTATGGACTCAGACAGAATCACCAAGGTTGGAAAAGACCTCCAAGATCATCCAGTCCAACTATCCACCTACGGCTAATATTTTCCCACTAAACCATGTCCCCTAGTACACCATTTAAATATTTCTTGAACACCTCCAGGGTTGGTGACTCCTCCACCTCCCTGAGCAGCCCATTCCAGCACCTGACCACTCTTTCAGAGAAAAAAAAAGATTCCTAATATCCAACTTGAACCTCCACAGGCACATAAAAATATTCAAAAAAAAATAGATTGGCATCATTAGAAATTTGGGGACATGGTGGACCATACCCGTGGCTGAGATTTCTTGGTCAACCATATACACAGGCACCAGAAAGCCCAGGCAGGGGAAGGAACACACGTGGCACAAATGTAGGAAAAAATTCCCCAAATCTTCACAAGCATTTCCACTTGGAAAAGAAAACATTATTTCTCTAAGAAAGGAAAAATCTCTGATAGCTTATCTTAGAATACTTTACAAAAATTGAGAGAATTGGATGGAAAAAGTCTTTTCTCTTGTGATTTGTTGAAAGCTAGTTTTTCTCAGGGAAAAAAAAAAAACATTCTTGTGTTATATCTGGCTCTAATGTATAATTTTTACATTATGTCTGCGATCTTTGAGAGATCATCTGAAATAAGGTTGCAATGTAATCTCCTGGAAACAATGGGAGCCCGCAAGGTCGGTGAGTAAATGAGATGAGAGCACATGAGCAGCTAATGAAGCAATCAGAGAGTAGTGAGAAATGGGAGAAAATAAATAGGCAAATTCCAGAGTGAATGAAACCAGAGGGTGTGAGGAGGGGGTCCCTGCACCCCTGGGATGTGCCCATCTCTTGGGGCACCTCAGCAAATCCCGTCAGCTACACCTCTGCTGGGTTTTAGAAGTGATTTCACTTTATAGACTAAAAAATCAGCAGGAGGCAATTCCTCAGGTCACGCAAATTAGGGTGGACCTACACAGGGCTGGAGCCAGTGGCAGAATTAATACCGGAGAAACAGAGTGTGGTCTGAGCTGACACAGCACTGGTGGCACCATGCAGCTCTGGTTACAGAGGCATTGCCATTGCAGGGGTTAATGCAGGGCAGGCACGTTGCGTGCCTGGAGGTGAAGTCATTCTCCGAGTCGGAGATTTATACGGGTAAGATGAAGTACATTGCGTGTAATTTCTCACCTCTCACCACCTGAATGGAGCACGTGAGCCCGCCTGGCAAAGGAGCGCTACGCAAATACTACAGGGTCAGCTGTATTTCATTTTTCTTCGAGTTTCAGCCTTCAAACAGTACTACAGGACAGTGAAAATACTCTGCAGAATCCCCCTCCGTGGATAGCAGCCTCACAATACAAATGCTACTTCCAAAAGCGGGAGGACGTGGAGGACCCAAGTCAGAAATCAAGTCATAGAAACACGTGCTTAATACCACCTGGTAATATTTATTTGCTGTCTGTAGCCTCAGAGAGGTGTTTCCTTCTTTATATTCAGCCTGAGAACAACGGAATGAAGCAAAACATTTCTTTTGATGCGTCTTCTGCCTTCCCGAGCTCTTAGGAAACACAGCGACCAAGCTCCTTTAAGAAGCTGCAATCTTGCATCACGTTGAAACGTCGTGGACTACCGCAAGACAAATATATCTTTTGTGCAATTTAAATGGCAATCAGGGAGCTATTTTTTCTGATTAATATACAGAAAGTTGGCGGTCACAGCAGGGGACTGATGAGGCTAATCCGTCAATGTCCCTGATAGTGGCACGCCTGATTGCCGCGCCGGTGGCAGCGCGTAATCACGAGAGGCAGTGAGCAAAGGCAGGGCACGCAGCCCCTGGTCCTCAAGCCATTTGGGTGTTTGCACCCCATCCACCACGTGAGATGTTTGCATGGGCTCTCAAGAGGGCTTTGCTAATGAAATGAGAAGCAGCAAAGGGTATCTACGTTTGTGGAAGGCCAGGCGCTGTCCGGAAACACGGCGGATGACATTGAGGAAATAGTATGTAGCAACTGATAACAATAGTGCAGCTAACAGCTAGGTGGTTCAAGCTCCCTTTTCTCCAGAAAACAAAATGCTCCAAGTCTCAGGCATCCTACTCTGGTGAGCATGTGGAGGGGTACGAAGGGGTACCAATGACTCTGACGTGTGTTGCCATTTTAGGCTCATTTTCCAGCACAGCAGTGAAATTCCCCAATTAGACTCAAACTTTTCAGCCGCCCCATTGCAAGAACATCATCATGCCATGATTGAGTCCCACACCACGCTGACCCACGCTGCACAAGACTGCATGCCACCCGTTAGTTTGCTGCCTTAGTTATTCAAAGGGAGCCACCAATTTGTAATGCCCTGAATATTTCAGCGCCAGCACATATCTAGTTAGCATGGATAATTTGCTCTCAGATATTTTTTCTGTCCTGTACATTCAGCCTGCTTTGCAAGACAAATGATCTCTTTTTTTTTTCTTTTTTTTTTTTCTGAAATATATTTCTTCCCTTTGGATTGCAAGTCAACCAGCCTGCAACTCTGCCACCTTAAGATAGCTTCAGAAAACTGCAGGCTCCTGCTGGCTGGACTGGCCCTGAAGCCTCCTCCATCCTCTATCCCCAACCTCCATCATCCACCCTCCATCCTTCAGCCTGCATCCTCTGTCCTCTGGACTGTCCCAAAGCACAGAGCAGGAGCGCATGTGTGCAGCCTCTGCTGTTGCACACCCTGCAGATGACAGCCAGTTTTCCTGCAGAGCTATCAGTGGTGGTTTGGCTGATGAGTTTCCTCCTGAAGGGACCTGGTCCTTTTGGTGCCAGGACCAGATGACACCAATGGCTCTGCAGGTAAATGAATGCCTCGTCCCACCCCCTCAAGATCTAAATCCTTGCCAGACCACTTAGCCTCCTTTCTTTTTCAGATTTCTCCACCATTTTCTTCCCTGTGGATCCCAGCTGGCCTGATGGAGGAGGCATGCATCAGCCAGAGAGCACGAGCTGCCACGAAGCTGAGCCTCTACGGACAGCAGTGCCCTCAGAGCTTAAAACTGTAATTTAAGAACCAGTTGCGAGAGCTCTGTAGACCTTAAATATGATCCTACAGAGCCATAATTAAGCATCTGACTGATCAGAAAATATTTAATGCTTGCAACAGGTTTTCCTTCTCAGCCCCATTAGATAAAGCGATACTGGTGGGAAAGTCCAGGGAGGCCGTTACCAGAGTTCAGCAGAAGGGCTAACGAGTCGGCAAACAATGTTCCTTTTAGGCCCTGGGCTTCGGGAGTCCCAAATTCCCAACATTAGAGCTAACACATTTTAAATTACTTCCCAAGTCCCAGCACTGGACTATGGTTACGTTTTGGAGAGCAGCCAAGAGGTAGCTTAGGGCTGGTAACGAATGCGGGCTGTGCCGCTGCGCTGTCCCAATGGTGCTGCCCTATAGGCCAGCCATGGCCTGGGGTGCTCCAGGGCCAGCAGTGCCAGTGGGAGAGGGAAGGGACTGTTGGGATTGTCCCAGTCTGCTCTGCTTGGTGCAGCCTCTTCTTGAGCACCGAGTGCAGGCTGGATGCCACAACATCAGAAGGACATACAGATATTAGAGAGGGCAAGAGATGTGAGGAGCAGCTTAGCCCCCTTGGTTTGTTTGGCTCAGAGAAGAGGAGGCTGAGGGGAGGCCTCATGGCAGCCCTGCAGCTCCTTGTGGCAGCCCTACAGCTCCTCATGGCAGCCCTGCATCTCCTTCTTAGTGGCCCAGCAGCTCCTTCATGGTGGCCCTACAGCTCTTCATGTTGGCCCAGCACCTCCTCATGTGGCCTTACATCTCCTTCATGGCAGCCCTCTAGTTCCTCATGGAAGAAAGTGAGAGCTGTGTGGCCACAGCCCTCCCACAGACGACCCTGCCAGCCTTCCCATGAAGTGCCTGCCCTCCAGCCTGCGTAATGAAGGGGCAGCCCCATCCTGCCTCATTTGGGAACTGGGACCAGCAGCATTGTTTCCTGCAGCATGGCTCCAGCACACCGCTGGCTTGTGCTGGGGATGCTGGAGCAGCATGTGTTAAATCAGGTATTTATTTACTTTTGTCAGATGCTTTTGCCTGGCTCATTTTTCATCTATGTACATCAGCAGTAAATCCACTGAGCTGAGGCTGCTCTGAGTGTTTTAAGCTGTTTATAAATGAGAGCACTAAAAGGCTTATACATTTGTTGCTCAAGGTGTTCATCGGAGATGTCAATACACCTTCACAGATGTATTCAGGAAAGACTCTGGGTATAGGAAGCACATAGGTACATTTCCAAAGTCTGGCAATGGTCTTGGGTGGAAAAATCTACATGCTGGCAGCCAAACTATGTGCTGGGGCTGGGTGGCTTTGGGAGAAATGTCTTGGGAGAGGAGGTACAAAATAACTGCACGAGGGCATGGAGCTGATGCAGCAACCTGAAGTCTTGTACGTTGCTTTAAGGAACCAGGTTTTCCAATTCACCCAAGCTGCAAGTGCAGAATTGGTCCTTGTATCTTGGAGTGTGTCCTCCTGTGTGCCATCAAATAATTCAGTTAATTGGGGCTGTATATGAAGATATCACAATGCCTGTTTGGGGACATAGAGAAGCATGAGTAATTTCTTATTTCCCTCACTTTTGCTGATAGGAGACAAATTTCTGACCAGTACAATGAGAGGTGTCCCTGTCCCAGCAGCTCACTATCAGTGGTCATGAACACCTTCAGTTTACAGCTTGTAAATGAATTTGTGCCCCAGCTCACTTCGGATTTAAGGCTTCTTTGGGGACCAGATCCTGCAGGCAAGAGAAAGATCCCTGTTGTGAGCCTTTCTGCCTGCATCACTTTGTACCCATCTTCCATGTCTGAGGTGACCTTCAGTCTCTCTGAACTTTTCCCTGGGGAGCAAGATGAAGAGGCATTTGCATGCCCGACCCTTTTTTCCTGACATTTGCTGGCATGTATGTAGAGCTTCGTTAGTTTGACAGTATTCATTTGATCTTATGATTTTTATCCTTGGCTTTGATTACCCAATAACACAGGAAATTATTTTGAAGGATACAAGGGGGCTGCTCATAAGTGAAATGTCTGCCACCCGACTCTCATTATCCCCCAGCTCCTTCTGCAGCGCTTCACTTTACATATGCAGAACATGATCAAGAATACAAAGGGGGAAAAAAACATGAGAAACGGCGTCGTGCAGACAGACACACACACCTGCTTGGGCTTTCATGTATGGGAGCTCCCGCAGCCCTCAGATGTGTGCAGCAGCTCTGCATGCAGAGATGGAACTACGCACTGCGCTGACATCCATGAACTTCCACCAGCCCGTCCTGTACCCGCTTGGCATTAAAAATGCAAGGCATGCAGAAAAACATCCACTGGGAATGCAGCCAGAAAGACTTGGGAATGGCATTAATGCATCAAGGGCGGCCATCGTTGTGTGCTCTGAGTGTTATGGTGTCATTCTGTTCTCCAGTAGATATCTGTCCCGAAGTGGGGAGTGCTGTGAGCTGAGGGGAGGTGTGCCAACCAGAGATGACTTTCTTTAATAAATCTGAGCTGCAGTGAAAAGGTGAGTCCTGGGGAAGAGAAAAAGGGAAAGATAGGGTTGTGAGACTGAAGGAGAAAAGGATGCAAGGAGACAAAGCAGGGATCTTGTAGGAGCAGCAAAGCAGTGTGAATTTGGGATATTTCAATTGTTCCTGATGGTGCTGAGAGCTGAAAAAAACGGGAACCTTTTCCAAACAAAATAAAGTTCTTGCCCAGTTCTTACTCAAATACGAAGATGATGTCTGACAGCTTCCAAATCAGAAAGGAGTTAGAAAATAAAATGATCCTTCACATCCTCGGGCTGAGCAGGTCTGGAGTTTCAGGCTGCAGTGCTGGGCGACCGGGGGCACCGGCCAACATGGGGCAACAATACCCAAGATAATAGATTGGCTTCAAAACAATGAAATGATCTTTGGCTTGAAACCAGATTGAAAACAGTCCTTTGGAGCACAGGAAATTCCTGCTTTCACAACCCCATCACCTGGGGACCCACCCACAGCCTCCTCGTTTACTGCAATGTCCGTGAATAGCAAAAGCTGCAACGAAGCAAGTGTCATAGCTACAGCAACATTTTGCAGAGCATGATACTGAAGGATTAGTCATTAGGACTTCTGGGAAATGTTTATTGATTAATTTTAAACATGGCACACACACAAAAAAACGTGAACTCAAGATGATGCTATGAATTCACCATAATGGGCTGTGGATGCCGTAGCACCAATTGGAACTACAAGAGCCAGGCTGCCTGCAGTGCTGTTCTACAAACACACCAAAACCAAGATGGATTTGCACAAGGTGGTGGCTTTGCTGATGCACCGAGGCTGGGAAAAGGCTTGCAGCATCCAGCAGCACATTTCCAGCTCAGGGCCTCTGCTCAACTTTTCGGATAGGCGTTCCCATGTGCATTCCCTGGGCTGGGCACACACTGCTTGTTATTTCTGGAGAATAAAATAGTGGAGAAGAGGAGGCTCAGGGGAGACCTTATTGCTCTCTACAATGCCCTGAAAGGAGATAGGAGTGAGGTGGGGGTCAATCTCTGCTCCCAGGTAACAGCAACAGGATGAGAGGTGACGGCTTCATGTTGCACTGGGGGAGGGTCAGATTGGTATTAGGAATGATTTATTCTCCAAAGAGCGGTCGGGCACTGGCACAGATGCCCAGGGAGTGGGAGGTCACCATCCCTGGGGGTGTCCCAGAGCCGTGGGGATGTGGCACTGAGGGATGTGGGCAGTGGGCATGGTGGGGTGGGTTGGGCTTGGGCTTGGAGACACAAGAGGTCTTCTCCAGCACAGCGATAGTTTTGTGGGGTGCCACGGGGGACCTTTGCCACGGCCCATGCTCTGTGCACAGAGTGCAGCAGGGTGAAAGGACAGCTCGTCCTGCGAATGTCAGGAGAAAAATCAAAGCAGGACATGCGCTGTCAGCATGGGCACAAATAAGAGATTACCGTGATCCTGCGGCAGTATCCTGAAGATAAAGGGAAAAATTCAAAGGCAGCTCATATTTTATGTTGCTGAAGGAGAAGCAATGCTGAATGAATTCATCTCTCGCAATGACACGCAGAGCGAGGCACGACCTCCAGACATCCGAGTGCTTACAACAACACAAGGACACTGATGAATTTGAAGCAGACGTCACTTTGACATATGGGAAAATCCAATGGATTCTGATTACAATATCCCACAAAGCCATAATTAAGGCCTTTATGGCAACAAAGAAAATTGGATTACATTATTTCCCTGCTAAACAGCCAGAAGATTGCAGGAAAGCCAAGAGTACAGAGTGTAACAAGCCATGGACGTTTCTGACAGCAAACAAAGATGCTGGCAATTGTGGGATATTTTTAAGTGGTATTTTCTGAAATAATGCAGGACAGCCCCATAAGCTGCAGCAGGGGAAAGCGTGCTTAATTTTCATGGTGTCTCTTCATGCCAAATTTTTTGCAAGCAGTGTGCATTGTGTAAAAAGGAGCAAAGTTTTCTACCACTCCTTCATTCAAACGAAGGCATCACCTGTATTCCAGTGCAGATGGGAATGCTGAAAATCCCCTATATGCACTGCAATAGTACGAACTCTCTGTCCTTTTAAGCACCGGAAGCAGCAGAATTGCCTGAATTGAAAGAGAGGGAGGCTCTCAGAGCTGCCCATATCTGTCCTTTTCCACCTTTCTCCACATCCAGAGCTGCAGCTGCTCCCATCACACTTTCAGGAGGCAGTTCTTGGTCAGCAGCTCTCACCTGGGGCTCACAGCGCTCCAAAGGAGCCATTATTGGTCTCCCAGTTGTGTGTCCTCGCTCAGAATCCAAATCCAAATCTCAGAGCAAGGCTCAGCCAAAACCTCTGCTTTTTGGGTTATTTCTGTCACAGCCTTGTCAAACCTTACCAATATTTTGTCAAAAATCCCTCCCAACATTGTCAAAATGTTGGCTGATTTTAGCACGAAACACTAAATTACAAAACGATCCCAAACTATGCAAAGTGTGTAAAGCTGTTCCAAGGCGCACATTTTTACAGCAAGCCCACGGACCAAGAGCTCGCACAGAACAGCCTTTGCAGAGTGTATTTTTATGCCTTGCCAAATTTGGCTCTTTACGAATGGAGAAACGAACATTTTCCAACTTGAAGCTGTTTGACAAAACCTCTGGGTGCAGAAGGAATGCCCCAGGCACTGCAGTCGGCGCAGACACCTCTGCTCCCAACCTGGGCTCCCCATGGCAAACACAGCCACGTGTTCCCAAGCCAGGGAATGGAACTCACCCAACTGCTCGACTATACGATAGATTTCACCGTGCACTTCATCAAGCAGAAATGCCATTTGTTTTAATAAAATACAAGCCGCTGGAGAGCCAGCTGCATCGTGGCTCTCCATTCATTGCTTGCAGTTCGCATTTTTCCATGTTCCTCAGCTGATGGTGCATCAGTCACATCCCATCGGATCACCAACAAATGTGCTGGTGTTCTCCGAAATAATTCTTCCGGTGTTTCCCATCTCTCGCGCTGCCCCGTAAGAAATATGAGGGTGTCAAAGGCTTCCCAGATTTATACTGAATTGTGACGGATCATAAATATTTCCCATTCTTCACTTTACCGAGCAAGGAAAGCTGTGCAAAATTTCATTCCCGCTGTGTTTTCCCTCAGCAGAATGAGTGAACATCCAGGTACCCAGCAAACAAGGTGGGAAATAACACCTGAAACACCTTATCAGAACCACTGGAACTCTTATCAGCTTGTTTCATCACGTGGCTTGGTAGAGCTGCATGCAAAGCCTGGGATGTGCTCGTTGCCTTCTGCAGAGCGTAAACGCTGAGATTAATTAAAAATTTGCAGAGGAAGGCTGTTTTGGGAGGAGTGAGATGATGCATGAATTCTGGCTGAATTTAGCAAGCGTCAAAATCCTTCAGAAATGCCAGAATGTTTCCTTTTGAGTCTTTATTTAAAATGAGCAGAATTCCTTCACTTTAGAAAGAAAAGAGATGAAGCAGCAAGATCAACAAACCCCAAAGTTCTGCCACGTGCACATTTCATCTGGGATATAATGAGATGGTTTAGGTTGATCGTAATTAAAAATATGTATATATTTGAGTCTACTTTTTTCCAGTTTGGCTATTAAATTAAAATAAAATCCATTATCTATTCAGCTTTAATTACACCCTCTGCTTCCTGAGTTACCTGGAAATCCATTCTCTTTAAGCATTCACAAGTCATGAATTTTCATGGGGTAGCAAAATTTGGGGGGTATAAACTTCCCCCCAAACCACCAACGACAGAGAAACAAAGCATAGCTGGAGGTGCCGATTTGGAAGTCAAATAGCTTTTAGAAAATTGCATAGGAAATTAAATCAGAAGTAATGTTGGGATATCAAATGTGTACCCCGAGCTATATTTGAGTCAATTAAAAAAGATCTGCTCTGGGTTTATTGGATTCTTGAAAACTGTCACAGCTGAAGTTGCTGGGGATCCGCGCTTGGTGCATGTTAAAGCACACTGAACGAAACAGCCTCGTGTGTTGACGGGCTGTAAAAGTGTCTTCCTTGATACCTATAAAACAAAGTGGTTTTGCCCTTCCTCCCTCTGCATGGAGCCAGTGCAGCCCTTCTGCTGCAGACTGCAGCCCAACATCACACCTGGCTGCAGACCTCCATCACCTTGGGATGCTCCATTGAGTGGTGTTGTGTACCAGGACGAACCTGGGATGCTCCATTGCGTGGTGTTGCACACCAGGACCACTTTGGGGTGCTCCATCACACGTAGCTGCACACCAGGACCAACCTGGGATGCTCCATTGTGTGGTGTTGCACACCAGAACCACTCCAGGCTCTTGGTTCCCCGCACCTCAGCCAGCCCAGGTGTTCGCCATCCCAGAGAAGCTGTTCCCAAAGAGCAGCAAGGTAATTGCTGTCGCTTTATGAGTCATTTAATTACCATGTGTTATGAGGATGATTATATTTGATTTATACAAAAGTGACTCCGATTACACACAAAATTATTAAGTGATAAAATTTGCTGTAATTAAATTTGTGCGGCAAGATTTTTAATTTATATTTTTGATGCTTGACTGATATTCTGCTCTCAAGAAGAACCGAAACAAGCTGAACTGTAACAATATCCATTCTTTGGCAGGCAGCTAAGCCCGTCTCAGAAGCACTGAAGGAGCCAGGGAGGAAGGAGCCATTGGCTGAGGGGAGAATGGAGCAGCCTGGGAGCAGCAGGAGGTGACATTTCCTACTCTTGCCCATCGGATATTGCCTTCACCCCTGCAGGGTTAGGGCTGCAGGGTGCATTACGTGGGGCAGCTGCTGGAGCAGTGGCTGCTGGCTGTGTGCGGGCAGCAGCTGCCACTGCGTTTCCTGGTGTGTGTGCATTTATCAGAAGCGTTTGTACACGTTTCAAGAAGTAAAAATGATCAAGTGCCGCTCTGCCGCAGATGATAAATGCCTGATGATAAATGTGCGCCGAGGCCGGCAGCATTTGAATCACCCTGAATAATGAGTAAATACAACTTCACTGCATTCTCTTCCAAAACTGAGAATAACCCATTCCCTTACATGTCAACCCGAAACAAAGACATCCAAAATCTTGTTTTAGTAAGCACAAAGGAAGGTGGAAGCAGCAGCAACAACAACAAGCAATTCTTCACGTAGCGACATACGCCAGGTCTTTACCCCAAAATACACCACTGTCATTAACAGCAGAGTTGGGTGCACGAAAGCTGCAGGAGACTGGGAGGAGGGTTCTGTCTTCCTGCGGGCTGTGAGTGATGCTCCTTGTGGGGTGATGCTCCTTACGTATGAGCACAAAGAAACAATGCTGCCGGGTTTGGCAGCAGCTGTGCAAGGCGCTGGGTTTAATTTCATCAGGGCTGGACAATAGGCAGGATTTTCTCATCTGCAGTTGAGCTCAGATTACTGCTATCTGTCCCAGGAGTTATTTCACATGGCTGCTCTGTGTGGCACTGCAGGCAGCACCAGCACCAGGAGGGAGCTGGGGTTTGCACATTGCAGTGAGAAGCTCGGCCAGCCCCACGGTGACATTCTCGGCCCTGCTTGCTGTGATGCACGACTCACGAGGGAATAAAAAGGAGGATAAATTATATGCCAAGAAGACAGAGGATGATGTAAGCCAAGACTTTTAAGCCTTTTCATAGCACAGGGCACATCTTTGGGGAGACTGTTTTACATTCCATCGCCAGTCCCTATGGCAGCAGGAGTAATTCCATGAATGAGCAATATTAGGAAACCACTGATGCACTCCAGCCACTGGCACACGTTTGGTCCTGGCAAGAGATATTGACAAGAGGAGACCAGGCGCAATGCATCAGCACTGCTGCGTGCCCCAGACCCCAGAAATCCTGTCCCCATCAGGTCTGAAGCTGTAAAACCCTTGCACTCTGCATCAGCACCAGCACATGCACAGTGATGGGCACAACACACGTGAGCTGCGCGTTACAAGGCAGTACATGAACAAGGGGAAGTCTTTGGTGGGATTTAAAATACGATCGCATACCAATAGAAAAGGAGGAAAATGAAGCAAAGATTTATGCTGTAGATTCACTAGACTTCCCAGTGACTTTGAACCAAAAGAGGATTCGGATTGAATTGAAAGAGGAAGCCCTCATCGGCCACATGCCAAAGGGATGCTCGGCATGGGCACTGAGAAACGGGCAGATCACAGCTGTGTAGGTTGGATCCCACCAAAAAGCCTTACCAAAAACACATACTGGTGTCCAAAATCTCCAGGCGGGACATCCCGTCGGAGGGCTGTGACATTTTCTCCAGCACGTGTCTACCAAGCAAAGCGTGCTGTCTGCAGGGCTCAAGGTGCAGTACAAATTGAAAATCACTAATGGAATATTGTGCCGTTTGTTCATATTAGAAGCAGTCAAAAATCATACATAATGTAACAATGTACATGCAACAGCAGGCTCACGCGAGATAATTTAACCATGAGGAAATGGTCTTTGAAGTGGTCCCTGATGAGATTTTGCTTGTTCCTAAGAGAATCCAGATGTATTCCAGAGCAGCATTTTAAAACCACTTTCTAAAATTACACCCTCTCCCCGTCATTACGGTGCATTATAGTGACACTCTGCAGTTGGAATTTTACAGGAAAATTACTTCCGAGTCGTGTTTCTGTGCTACATCTCCCCCACCACCCCTGCTCTGCTCCGTCCCCTGCCCCACGCCGTGCCTGGCCGCGTGCTGCCTCCTCTGAAACCCAATAGAGATTATCAGTCCCAGCTTCGTTGGGGTTACGCTATGGTAACTGAGGGCAGAAGCTGGCCCAACCAGTTGTAATTCCAGCCCAGAATGTTAACTCGTGGTTTTTGCAACCACAGAGCGCAATGAAGGGGAACTGGGCATCCTTCTCTTGGCTGCTGGAGGAGAAGGGAAATGAAGGGATCATTAAAGGGCTCCTTGGTTTTGCACGTTGCTGGGTATTTCCTTGCGAAGCCGCAGAGCAGACAGCTCGGGAGGCTTGCAAGCAAGGAATATGTAATCTGAATATCTGCTCTGTGCATTGCTTTGTCTCAGCAGCAAGAGAAACCACGTGCTGGATGGAACGGCTATGTCAGGGATATCAGAGCAGAAACAGGGATGCAGCCAACACTGTCTGAACAGTGCCCAATGCTCTCTGGTCCGGCTGTAATTAGTGTTCATTAATTTACTGATGTTTGAAGGATAACACCATGGGCTCCTGCCATTTAATGAAGAGCTGGAATTCCCATAGCACCTGGGGGTGCCCCCATGGTGCACCCCACACCCTGCCAGGACGGGGCTGCAGCCCCACAGGTTTGTAGTCCTTAAAAGATTTGACCTGCAGGAGGAAATCCATGGGCAGTGCTACCAATAACGTGCACATCTCTGCTAAGTGCTGCGGGAAGCTATTGAGCTGAGAACATTGATTTCCCCTCAGAAGCGCAAACAGACCTGGAGAGGGATTTTATTCCCTTGCAAGATTCTTATATTCGATGTTAACATTCTTTAAATCCCTTTGAAGAGAGCTGCGCTCTGCAACATCTCATTACAGAGCAAAATCACCCGACTGGCCGAGCTCTGCCCGAAGCCATTGCTTTGCAGAGCGGTCTCCTTGCAGGCCAGTGTTGGCTGGGAGGGATGCACGTCTATCACAGCAGCTCTGCAAGCAGGGGAAAGAAAGGGAGAGCATCATGGTGCAACAAATGGGAGAGCTTCTGCCTGCAAAATCCCCAGAGCTGTAAGGGTTCAGCTCAAACACGTGGGATTTTGTATTTTCACGCAGCGCTTTTCAGCGCTAGAAGCCTTCAGAGAGTTTCATACATTAAACATAGGTTCCGTGCTTAATCTATTTGCATTGGCTGTTTCCTTTCCTTCTGGTACCTGTCAGGATTTTAAAATAATCTGAAATGTGGTCATTTATTTCCACAGCGCATTACTCAGCGCATGAGCAGCACTTATCACCTGCTAACACACCTGCAGAACTGGCACCGCTGCATTTGTGGAACTAAGCACATTTTGCACAAGTGAGTAAGTAACAGGCTCCTGCAGCTTTTCTCATGCTTAGCCAAGAAAGCCGTTCCACTGTTGTGGTTTTTTTTTTTTTTTACTTTTCCCTGTAAAGTCTTCCAAGAAAACGAAATAACTTCGGGTTCTGTAAAAACACTGTCTGGAAATGTTTGCATTTTCAGCAAAAACTCCAAATCCGCTGACCAAACAACGCAACCCACCAGCATTTAAGAGACTGGAAAAAAAAAAAAAAAAAAGCCTTGAGAAAATGTAACGTTCTGTGCGAAGAGCACACGCTTCTCAAAGCGGTGTTTCACCCAAAATCTTTTTTTTCTTTTCATATTAAAAATGATCCTCGTGGGACCCATTTGGCAGCGGAGGGCAAGGAGCCCTCTGCACTGATCAAAGGTGGGCACGTGCTGCAAGTTTGCTTCATGGCGGAATATTCTGCCGAGCCCTTCCTTCTCACCGAGCTTAGTGCTTGGTGGGCCAGAGGAAAGATTTGTGCCTCCCCTGGCGTGACCCATGGATGAGTGCTGAGGATTTTACGGCTCCAAGCCGTGCTGCCTCCTTCACATCTCTGTTTGCAGTCCTCCAGCTCAGATGGCAGCAATTAGAAGGGTTTTATTTCGTTTTGAGTGCGAGGATCAGGGAAGAAAATATACGATTCTATGTTACAAAGATCATCATGCCAACGGGAAACAAAGCCTTCACAGGATAACCAAGAAAACATGTTCTTCAGGAGTTACCGCAGCCATGTAATTTGTTCCTTGTCAGGCTTGCAGACAACAAGAGCAATGGGAGGACTGATAAATAACAGGGCAAACTGCCCAGCTGGGAGCACCTCCATCACTCAGCACACCCGCACATTAAGAGCGCAGACAGCACAGACACCAGGAGTCAGGGCACGCGAGACCCGGGTGAGCACCAGATCAAGTGCTACAGAGCCCAGTGCATCTCTGTGGCCAACAGCTCCTGGATGCACAAGAAAGGTTAACGGGAGGAAGGTGCGAAGGGGCATTAGTTTTATACCTGCACTTTGTAAAACTGTTGCAGGAAAATCTGCAACCCCCTTCTGCAGGCAGGAATGCATGGTGCTGGTACATTGAAATGGTGCAGTGTTCCCTTCAAAATACATTTTTTATTGCAAGACTGAAGCTCAGTAGATAAGTCTTCTCATCACAGAAAATGTTAGCAAGTGACTTGGGTATCATCTCCAAGTACTTACCCAGTGCTCTGAAATCTTACAGGAGACCACTCTTCAATCAAGCAGGCAAATTCATCAAAAGCTACCAGAGCTGGAAGTCAACATTTAGTCTGGTGTGACTTAAACTGATTCATTTCCCATCTCAAGAGCTCTTAATACAGGGAGCAATTTACCCAGGACGATGGTGCCTTCTCCATCACTGCAAAAATAAACCCCAGGATTTTCTCACCCAAACGTGAACATCTCCCAGACCTGCAGCTCTCCCGGCTCACGGTACCCATGCCTGCCTCATGTCCTGGCTGTAAACAGGGCAGAAGGAAGCAGCTCTACTCCTGACACCGCCCTACGGGCAAGTAGAGATTTCCAAACTCCTTTTTGCCCCCGTCAGCTATCCGTGTGATTAATGGCAGGAGGAAGAATCTGGATGGGGAGGGCAGAGGAGTCCTGCTTTCCAAAATTCAGCTGCCCTGCTGGCAGATGGATGAGGTTGCAGCGCGCCTACACAAAGAGCCAACAGGCCACGCTGAAATCCCATCCCAAACCAGCGTTTAATATTTATAGCTGGGCTACAGCACCAGGAGGCTAAATCACGCACAGGTTTTGAATTACTCGTGTGTTTTCCCCACTCTGTCCTCTTCCCCTCAATCAGCAGCAGCAATGCCTCCATATGGAACCATCCCAGCCCGTCATCCAGCCAGAGCTGCAGACAGAAAGCAATTTGCCAGTCAACATATGCATTAACGAGAAAATCCCTCCGGGCAAAATTCCTACATGAGACTCAATGAGCTGCAGATACCATAACAGAATCCCCCAGCTCTCCAACGACTACGTTTTAATAACTTTAATAACCCCAATGCTGCGAGCTAAGGTTAGAGATTACTTTTGCAGTTTTTATTGTACTTATTTGGGTGCAGGAGTGTTTTGAATACCCTGCAAGTGGCTTTAGTGATTTTCCTTGTCAGGATGCTCGCCCTGGGCCCATAGGTCAACGCTCATTGCAATCGCTTCGCCTTAACCATTTTTTCATTTTCCTAACTGCTTTAGTTTTCAAAATAACCCTAAATTGCAAACTGGAAAATGGAGAAATGTCTTTTTTAACAGGCATTTAAAGTTCACCAGGAGGGAATGCTCCCAGCTAATGCCAGCCCCTTAGGAGAAGGAAGAGGCAAAGCAAAAGTAAAATGGTAAATTATCTCTTTTCTAACATGAACGTGTTGAGTCACATGTTAATTAACAGTATACTGCATGAGAAAACTCCATAATGAGACTTCAAACTCTCTGAGTCAGTCGCCCACAGGGTGGAGGAGGGATGCACAAGGGGGGAGCAGCTTGCAGAGGGATGCTCTGCAGAGCAGGTCCTGGAGGAAGCAGCTATCCGCTCGTCATGCAGTTCCCAAGATGAGCATGATCAGAGATGTCAGTGATTACGAATAAATACATAAGAAAATAATAAAAAAAAAACAAACAACACAGAACTCCACAAACAACAATTTGCCAGAATGGGTGAAACAGCCGAGAGGGAGTAGTCTGATTCACATTTTTTTTCTCACTTTCTTCATTAATTTTAAATGCCAAAACTTACATGGAGAAAAGACATTAAAGAAAAAAAGATTAACTCGTTATTTTCTATATGAATGAAGACACACAGTTTTTCCTAATGCTGTCTCCCTTTCATTTCAGAGGACCTGGCCAAAGGCAGCAGCCTGCTGGAGGAGCAGGGCCAGCCTAGGTCAGACAAGGTGCCCAACACGAGCATTGCCTCTGAGTAGGGAGATGTGGGGAAAACCTCAGAATCATCAGATAATGCTGCTTTGCTTTGCAGAGTGGCTCAGAGGCCAGTGATAAGCTTTTCCTCCCATTGCAGATAATGGTACCACATGTCCTTCCTGAGAGCAGTGCTGTGCCCCCGAATGCCACTGAAATGAGTAATCTTTGAAGAAGTGATTTATTCACAGGCAAACCTAAGACATACTCTGGGGTGTGATCTGCCTCTAGTTCAGTTTTGGGAATAATTGTAGAACCAGCTCTTCATCCACTCACCACACTCCTTTCCTTCCTCCTGTCTCTCCTGTATATGAAGCCCATGGCAGCTGCTTGATTAATGACATCACAAATAACTGGGGTTTATTCCATTCTGCATTTCCCACAGGTGCTGAAAGAGTTGGTCCTGGAGGATTTGCCACCTTCTACAGGACTATAGCTCTGTAAGACGTGTCACCCATCAGTGGAAATGCCAGCAATAGCTACAAGGATGCTCAGACCAGTGTCACCCTGCTGCAACACCGAGTGACAGCAGTCAAGGGTATGTGAAATGCCCCAAGCAGAGCCAAGCTGATAAAGATCACCGATGCGAAAATTGCATTTCCCTCACCCAGTCCATGCTGTGAGATACACTGGCACCTTATAAGGGCATTTCTCTTCCCACTCTGACCCCAACACACTCTGCCTTGCCCCATGCCACTCATACAAGAGGATTATCATGAAGACGAGACCCAAATACCTCCAGCCCATAGAAAGCAGCTGGCTTTCATCTCCCCAACAAACACTGATCTGTAAGTCCCCAAGTTGCTTTCATGCAAAATTCTCTTTGAGTGACTATAAAGGTACAATGCTCAAGTAGTCAAGTAGTATAGTCACTCTCTTTGAGTGACTATAAAGGTACCTATCTGAATTTCTGCTCCAGCTGAGACCCAAACCAGAGCTGCTTCAGGTCAATTTGTTATGAGACATTTAGGCAAGCTGGAGCCCTCATCCTGCAGCACCCTTCAGTTTGGCCGGTGGCAATGCTCTGACAGAGGCCATGGTCACATAAGACACTTTTTGCTTCTAAGTTAGAAATAATTTCCTAAGGACAAACTGAAGGTTTTTGAGTTCCTATTTACACATCCCTAGATTTGAAAATGAAGCTGGGAGTGAGCAGTGAGGACTGGCTCTCACCGAAACACACACTCCTGGGTGCTCTGGCTTTCGTCTGGACTTCACATTTTTTCTACCAATGAAAGCATGATGAGAAAGAGAAAAAGGCAGGAAAGAACAATTCCTGTTCAGTATCTGTTTCCATAGAAACACTGAAATTAAGAGTAAGAAAAGGCTCCTAACATCATCCAGTTCATACACCTGCCAGCACAGCAGTGAGCAACAGCCCTGGAGTTTCCTTCAGCACCTCTTATCCATTAAGGTTTATATTTAGTCGGCTCTCCAAAGCCCACAAGGCCACTGCTCTGCTTTCTCTCATATGCAAAGAAGTTATTTATTTCTGCCTGTTAAATCACTGCGGAGTTTGGGTCTGCGTGTAAGGAGTGCCAAATCAAAAGCTTCCCATGGCTTATATACCTCCTTTCCTTGCACTTCGCTTTTTTCTTGGCATTTTATCAGCAGGACTTCTTGTATAGAAGTCTTTAAACTTAGAAAAAGAAAGCTCTTCTGGAAATTAAGCAGATTTATGCACATCTCATATTGGTTTTCCCTCCCTGATCCCGTAGCAGGGGGTAACCAAGGAGAGCACAGATTGCTCAGCAGAGCCACGCGCAGCTCTAGGTGTGCCACAAAAGGTCTGGGCGATGATTTGGGGGGATGCTCTGCCTGACCCCAGCATATTAGGCCTGCTTGCACCACAGCTAGCAGCTCTGAGGCCTGCTCAACATGGCCCACAGCCCCAAGTTCTGCTCACACCACAGCTGGCAGGCTGCACTTTGGGGCCGGGCCACCCGCTGTGTACACTATTGCCCCCAGGGTGGACCTTCTTTGGGATCTTATCTCAGTCATTGGCTTCCACCCTTTCCAAGTGAAAGATGAGGATTTAAAAAGATTAAGGAGTACATGCACAAATTGCTGCAGATTAATCCCACGGTAATTTTACAGATGTAATCACGAGGCTGACTTGAGACCTCTCCCAAACACCACTGTGATTTAATCGGGGAGGACACACTTCATGTGACCGTTCCTCAAGGACATTCCTTGGGCTCCCGGAGAGCAGTGACAGCACCAGACACCCTCACACACAGCCCTTGCCTCGGGAGCCCACATATATACTTAACTGACAAGACACATAAAAATCACTCACTGAGCAACGTGAGCATGGGAGTTGCTTGGACAGGGTTAGCAGGTTTTGCAGTACCCAGATGGAGCACAAAGCTCCTCCAAGAATGTGAATATCATCGTTTTTTTGAGCAAATTAATACAGGCCATGAGCCAAACTGTGTCAACAGGAACACTCACATACGGGAAGCAATCATCTTGCTGCCCTTTGTCCTAATATGCCATCAGAGCATTTCCCTTCCCCTGGTTTCAGAGCTAGAGCAAACTTAGAAGGCAGATTACCAGCCTCCTCCTGACACTGAGGCCCAGGGATCTCCGTAGCTATAATACACGTACCCCACTGATGGCTAGGAAGGAGGAATTTCATATTCTCCTTTGCCTCTCATGTGAACGCTTGGAAATGAAAACATGTGCACCAAGAAATCCCCAAAGCATTAATGAAAACTGGATGCTACTTCTTGTTACTTTCTAAATTTGATATATAACAGGAACACTGAAAAAATGTGCAAAGGAATGTTCTTCCCCCTCCGCTCAACGCCAACAAGTTTTCTTCTAGTAGTTTGCAATGCTGTTTCTGTTCCATAAAAACACAATAAAAATCACAGTGAGAAATACTAGAAGAGATTGACAGAGTAAAATAGGAACAAAGTATAAAACTGAAAGCATCAAGGGTAAGCCCTTAAGTCTCTTCTTCCTAATCTGCCCAATGATCTTCTCCACTGCTCCGTTTTATTGCCTCTCAGAAGGGTTTTAGCTTTAATATATATTGGACTTACTGGGGAAAGGAAACATTTTAAATATATAAGCATCCTAACTCTTTCAAGAGAGGTTTCTTAACCTTTAATCTCCATTTCTCCACCCGCAGGCCATGCAACATGCACAGCAGGTCAGCATTGTGGACAAAGCAGAGCAGTCTGAGTTCCACCCACATTTATTTTATCCACGCAATCTATGCACAAAATGCATCCCTGTTTTTTACTGCTGGTAAGGGCTGGTGTGCTCCAATTCAAACCCTGAAAATTATTTAAATGACCTAAGACCTGCGTGTGGACAGGCTGAGGAGCATGTGGGCAGCCCTGGCTCAGCTGTAGGGAGAGCAGCACTGCGGGCAGACTGTGGGGCTGGATCTCCTCCCCGGCACCTCGCAGCTCACAAACCAGGTCCTCAGCTGATGCGACTTTCTGGGGTCTTTGTGTGAGTGATTGGTTTGTCCATCATCACTCTGCCCTGAGGTCACCAGCCCTGGAGCTGTTGGCCAGGCTCATTAGGGGCAAGAGCTGTCATGAATGTGATGATAGCTATGGGGTCTATGCTAGGATGTCTACCGTGGCACCCTGTCACCGCTGTGCACTGAAACATTTCATCTGTGTTTTTGGATGTTTCCTGTCATGCATTTCGAAAGTAAACATCAGCAGAAAAATCAGTTCCAGACCCTTAAGGCTGGGCAGCTTGATAGAAATGCTTAGCACTTTCACCATAAATATTCAAGAAGTGCTCCAGGGTACAGAGCTTTCATTTCCTTTGCCCTCTCACTCAAGGGATGACAGCCATGGCCACGCAGTGCTGCCCTGCACAAACTATGGACACCTTCTGCACATCATCAAGAAGGCCAGAGGGACTGGCAAGCTTAAAGTGAGACTGTCAGGCCATGATGTGGCACAACGAGACAAGCATACACTACAGCCCCCCTGTCTCAGTGACCTTTCAAACTAAATTTGTGTTTTCCGCTCCATAATGTCATCCACTTGCACCCACCCTTACAAGAAATGTTGCTTTCTCCACAAGCCACTTCATTCCTGACAGATTGCCCAAGGAATGCATGGATGAGTGAACCAGGTGCACCTGGTGGCAGACAAGAGATGGAGTGGCAGAGCCAACTGGCTCCACGCAGTCAGCCACAAAGCTTCTTCCTGGTGAAAAACTGAACATAACCAAAAGGAACAAAGCTTTAAAAGCCCTTCCCAAAAGAGAGATTCCGCCCATCTGTTGGTTATCCAGTATGCCATCACCAAGCTCATTTACTCCGCTGAATATTGTGCTCCAAAGAATTCTTCTGTCAAGTCTCACCGCTTTCTCTCGAGCTATATGTTGTTGTACAGATTGATCAGAACAGGCTGTGAGTAGCTGCACTGGGTTTGTTCCCAGAGGACACCGCAGATTACTTTCAGCATAATGAAGTGATGATCTTACCATGACCTAATGGGAGTTCTTTGTCCGTCTTTGGAGAAGCCTTTAATGAGCTCACAACTCATAGAGTAAATCGCCATAGTTGGTGATGAGTAAATTTGGAACCACTGTAGGGAGATGAAAAAAGATACAAACCTGAATATTCAAATACTTGAAGATACACTTGCTGATGCCTTTTGTTATACACCCAGTCACTGATTTATACTCACTGTCAAAAGGAAGCCAGAGTTCAGAAGACAGACTAAAACGTTGGGTCTGCAGAGTGGATCTTAAATAAAACTACACGTTCAAGAAAACCACGTGTGTTGCTGTTTCTCTGGATCTCACACAGTTCACAGATTTTGAACAAATTGTCATTCAGCACCAGCTAACAGAGGAAAACAGAATCAACAGAATACCTACACCAAGGTTTTTTTTAAAGATACCGACAAATAAAACTGCAAAGAGATCCATGCTGAATAACAGTTAAGCTCTTCTTTGGAGGTTTAACTTTGAAATGCAGCAAGTAAACCCATAGCATTTTATGGTTTTCATCACATGAGCATTTTCTGCTAACTTTCATTTTCCTTTGATCATCTTACATGTCTCATCTGTTCATATCTTAACTTTTGAAGAAGATATCTGATGTTTTCTTCTGAAGCTCATGTAGGAGAGTGAAGAGTCTTTATTTTAGGTTACCTTTAAAAAGGAGGAGGGTTGACACAAGCAAAATGTAGCTTCCAGGCATTTGTTTTAGTCATTTCAACAAGAGAAAAGGAATCTGTCAGTGGCAAATTGGTAAGTTGTTTGTTATTCCTAAAATGGTAAAAGAGAATATTAAATCTACCAGCAACGTGATTTGAAAATTAAACAATTTCTTATTTTTTCTAAAGCACAAATAGATGTTGTGTCATGGAGCTAGGCCAAAAATACATTAGCAAAATAGCAAAGTAGGAACAAGGGTTTGGTGACAGAAATATGTAATAGTACCAAAGCAGATTTGTCAGCAGAAGCGTTTTGCTCTAAACAATAAATATGCTCTCAAAGTTAATAGGTTTAGCTCTAGATACATTACAAGACAAAATGTAACAGCTTGAACGATTATTCACACCTCTGTCTCTACCTAAGGCTACTCTACAGAAACAGTTTTACCCCCTCAGTACCAGACAGATTTTTGGGGAGCCTGGACAGGGACTTCACATGTGGATTCTGTCTCACTTAGTGACTCATGATAAGAAATATCTGGTGAAATGCTGATATATGACATATCTTAATGTTTTTTTTATTCTAATTTTCACTGAAGTCACTGGAAGGTCTTCTGTTGGCTTTAATAGACCCTGAATGTGGGTTAAAATAGGCTTTACAAGAAGTTTTCACGCATTGATCCCTGAAGTTCTGGGCACTACCCATTTCCCTCTATGCAGAACCAAGTTGTGGTTTGCTTGTAAAGCACAGGACAAAAGAGGCCATGCTTTTAAGCATCCCTGCTATCGTGTGGCAGCAGCATGCTTCATCCTGACGGATTTCCTTGAGCTTCCAGCCAGGAGATTTTGGTTAAGCTCAGTACATTTTTTTTTTATAGAAAGGGCCTCCAACTGTCCTGACTTACTTGTCAAAAGAGATACTTTATCACAACATCCATCACACACCCCATCTCCTCAAAGTGGGAAGTTTTGCGATATCTGGTTTTACATACAGCCAGATGTTGCGCTCTTTCATTCACTGCCAGACAGGAACAGGGTCTAATAATTCATAGGCAACACACGATGCCATAAACCTTTTTGCAAGAGATACTTCATAACCATGAGGGTTAAAAAGTATGACCCCATATATTTAAAAAACAATAAATGAGGGATCTCATGGAGTAAGTAGTCCATTAGGGATGCCTCTATGTTTAAGCATGAATTTTAACTTCTCAGATTTTCTGAGAGAACACTTTCCAGATGGAAAAATATTTACCCAAATGGAAATGCCCTACGAAAGCACAGATTTTGATACATTTCTGATGGCAGCCTGTCTCCTTCCCTGCCACCTAGCACATCTGTTATGCAGGCCCCAAGACATGTGCCCAGAGGACCACATCTCAAAGCAGATGAGGGGCTGAGGACCACCGTGGCCAAGAGATGGGGCTTGGAGCACGTCCAGCCCACTGAGCCCGCTCTACTCCCACCAGGAGACGTGTGAGGAGAGCTCCATCTCCTCCTCATGGATCTCTCTGTCCAAGACCTGGACAGCTGGACTTTGGTCAAGCAGAACAGCAGTGCTCCATGTAGTCTTGATGCAAAACCGTCCTCTTCCAAGTTCAGGCCTAGCATGGTACAAATTTAGGTCACAAGAAGGCTACTCCAGGCAAATTAATGGCTTTTCAAAGCTCGATGTGCCCCTCTTCAGTAGAATATTAAAGGCAACAATACAAACTGAGATGCATTAACACCCACCTCGCAGCCTCAGGTGGGTTTGGATAACCACACGTCAGGTTTCCTACTAGAAGGCAGCACATCCCAGTTTAATATTATTGATAAATTTCCCTCTTTGAAGAAAATATAAGCTGGTAGTGTACAGAGAGGGGGGAAAGTATGCTGGGCCATGCAGATTTGCAGCAAAACTCCCTCAGTGCAGCTGAGTTAGACCCAAGTTGGTTATCAGGGAAATGCTCGTTTCCTCCATCTGTTCTCTTCGGAGATGCATTCAGAGCAGGAGAGCTGAAGGAGCTGCAGAGCAGTGCCCAGAGATAAAGGAGGAAATCCCTTTCAGGTTCATGGAAACAAATCCTGGGGGTGTCTTTCCAAAAAGAAAACAATCCACACAAAGATTAATCTCATGCATTTGCACCACTTACTAAAAAGACATTTTCCCAGACGTAGTGAACAAATCTCCCAGCCTAGTATCTGGAAATGCCAGAAGAAAAGAGATTGCTCATATAAACACACACATTTCCAGGGGAAGTTTACCCTTCCTATAGCCAGAGGATGTTTACTTTTCTAGAAAAAGAGTATGTTAAAACCTTTCTTCCCTTCTACTTCATCACTATTTCATTAGCACTCAGGAACAGACACTCCTCATTTCAAACACAGGGCTTAGCGGGGCAAGTGAAGGGTGAGCCACACTTGTATATTCAAGAAAAAATAAATACAGCGAATTAAGTGAATAAACAAAGAGGATGAATTAGAGCTTAAAGATTAGAAGTTTTCTGCAGAGCACTGACGTACACAGGTGATGCAAAGGGATGGCTGAAGTGTGTCAATGCAAAGAGCAGGAGCACAGGGCTGAGCCTTGCAAGCAGATCCACAGCACTCCTAACACCAGGGGCTGCAGGTGGGGACCCTCTGCTTCCCCCTGCTCTCAGTTATGAAACACCTTCAAGGCACTGGGAATGGGACTGAGACCAAGACCAGGCTGGCTTTTGGTATGCTCAGTTACGGATTTGCTGCGAGCGGGTTGTAGAGATCAAAAATCAATGTCAATGATCTGAACTGCAGTTTAACAAAGTCCTAATGAAGTTTAATGGATGCCATTAGGTAAATTGCAAGCAGCAGCTCAGTTCATCATTGCGCAGAAGTGGAGATACTTTACAGTGCTTTTCAAAGTTTCTTATCGAAGTACAATAGGAATAAATAATATCTCGTTATTTTTATGACCACTTAACAAGCTTCTGCAGTATTAAGATAAGCGCCTACAACCGAAACACCACTGCTCTCCCAATCAGTTGCATTCTGCCACCTCCAGATGAATTACACCCTGTTAAGCACAAGGTGCACTGGGCCATATAAGCAGCAAGGACCCACATAAAGGACAAAATCCTGGCTGTGGGAAAACAGGTGAAAGCTGCAACTCTAATGCTCACGGAAAAATTCCAACAGGCTCTGTTTGAACAGGATTAAAAATATTTAACCTTCCAGCTAATGAATAAAGATGAGGACAGAGAAGTATTGATTACGGTCTTGTTGCTCCAAAAAGCGAGAACAGAACGTCTCACAGCTGGCCTTTACATATCAGCATACACACTTCAGAAACAGGACAGAAATGGAGGCCCATCACTTGTAACTCAAGGCAGCATGCTGTGGCAGCAGTGCCACGGGGCCAAGCAGAATCTGAAGGGACTACATCCAGCCATACCAGTGCTGGTGCTGGCTGATGCTCAGATGCTAAAGCAGCTGGGAGCATTTGATGTTTGTGAGAGAAGTCTGTTGATTTTCATGAAAACAGAAGCACTCAATGACAGGAAAAGTAGCATTTCCATTCTGGATGTCTGGAAGCCTCCAGACCAACCCCAGTAATGCAGACCTCCAAGGACAGTATTTCTTTCTTTTCCCTGGCCCCTGGAGAAGCAGGGTGGGAAGAGCTGAAGATTCACCCTTGGCTTGTCTTAGCTGCCCAAACTGCTTTTCGGAGGCATTTCTGACTTCTCTGCTCACAGACCAGGGAATCCAGCAGGTTTGGAGATGGTGAACATCAGCCAGGGCTTGGAGTCTGGGTTTTAGGCAGAGCAGAGCAGTGACTGGGAATTTTCCCCCAGTGTGCCTCCCGCTCCGACTCTTTCCCGGGCCACATCCTGTCCAAACCGCTGAGAAGCCACTGTCACCAACCAGGAGGCTGAGAAGGAACAAGAGCACCTCAGGAACACAGCAGGGAAAGCCAGGCTGTGCGCTGCAGGTTTCACCATTAAACCTGCTCCAGGTTCCTGGACAGACCGAGCTTCTCCTGTCTTCATAGAAAGAATAAGTGATTGGTTAACAGAACCTACATGAATTTTTTCAGAAAAAATAATTTTAAATGAGGATTTAGGTATCATCATGCATGCAATCCTTTCTCTCTCTCAAACTGAGAAAAGTAATCTCCGAGGGAAGAATTTAATCAAAGCCAGCTGCTAATTACTTTCCTGACACCAGGGAAGAAGAACGTTGGCCTCCAAAAGATCTGGGAGATTTTCATGATTAATATTTGATAAATCTGTAATTGGATCGTTTGATTTTGTAGTCTCCTTTGAATAGAGGTAGAAACTTTATTGAAATTAATGTTTATGAATTCAGGCCACAAACTTCAGGGGATGATAACTCATTGATTGATTTGAGTATCTTGAAGTGCTAACCCTGGAGAGAGGAAAAATGGGGATTGCTTGAGGACAAGTCAATACAGACTGAATGTAATCCAGAGTGCTTTCCTATTAAACAAAATAAATGACATTCTGCAAATAAAGTTGTGTTTCTCTAGTATTTTTTTCCCTGAAGTTCAGCTTCAGCATGAATATTTAATTTAGAAGCAAATGAGAACTAAGTGTGCTAGCTTTGAATTCATAGCTGAGAAGCATGCAAGAGTGAGCAAATGTTCCCACGAAGAAAAATCCAAAAAATAAAAACTGCAGTGCTATACTTCTCTAATGCAAAATATTGTCTATAATTGAATTTTGTCATGCTCTTAAAAACGAAAGCTGAAATTTATTAAAGGACATTGTAGGGCTGAATATTATTTATTATTACTATTAACAACAAAAATCCCTTCTTGCTCTTATTTTTATCTATTATATATTCAAACCTTTAGAACTGGCTAACAACACAGCAGCAAAGCAAAAACAAAAATTGTCCAGGAAGATGTTTTATAACACATGAAATTACAACAGAATAAATTAAGCTGCACACTCACTGAGCGATTTGAGCAGTCAATCTTTTATTTTGAAGCCAAGAGATTAAATTTCCCTTTCCTTAACCAACATCACTGCTTTGAACAGACAGCAAAGAAATGGCAAAAAATAAGAAAGAAGGGTCTTAATCTTCGTATTCCAGTGTGGCTTGCGTGTTTTCCCTCTCCTGCAGAAGCAAACAGAGATACAGCTCTTTTATATTAGCTTTAAAGGAGACCAGGTTTGGGGCACCTCTCCCCTGACATTTTTAATTCAGCATTTAAATTGTTCCATTAGCATGCACAGCAGTTTCCACGCATGCAAGTAGGAAGGCTTGTGCCTCAAAGAACTCATGATCTAAATTAAATCACAATATTGGAAAAAGGATAAAAAAAGGCACCTGAAAACAAAATACCGAGTCTTCAGCTGGCTACAAAGCTCTCTCCCTTCCCCTTTCCAGGGGAGATTTATGGGAAGGTAAGATACCAGCACTGGGCGAAGCAAACAGACTGAACTTGGAGACAAAGGCAGTGGGGCTGCTCAGTGCAGTGCCTGTGTAAGGCTGTTCCAGGTCAGAATTGGAAAATTGATCATTACGGATTGATTAGAAAAGCTGGAAAGGTGCTGCATACAAGAAACCATGGAGCTGGTAGATATGGTATGATGGATAGAGTGTTGGATGTGGAAAAAGGTAAATAATGATGAAAAAGAAGGGGCTAAGAGGATCCTTACAGAGTGCCTCAGGCCAGAAAGGACAAACACGTCACGTTCCCGTTGAGAGATTTAGAACAGGAAGGCCAACAGCCTGAACTGAGGTTATGGAGCTGTGGAAACGCAAAAGGTTTTGAAGACACGAAAGGAAATCCAGCAGGGTTCTGTGAAGGAAGAGGGAACACGTGGGGATTCGTCCCACGCATGGAGGTGGTGTTGGAACCAGTGCTGTATATATGGGCACGTCCAACGTACATTCTGCCCGTTCGGTGGAACGCAGTCCATAGGGACGAAGGAATAAATGTGAACCATCTTTGCATTTGTGTTTCATTTTCTGGGAGCAAGAGGGACTCGCAGCCAACAGGCTCCATCCACACAAGGCAGAACGTGCTCCACGGGCGCATCCAGTAGCTTCCGTGGATAATTAATTTTGTATAGCAGCAAGCAAAGAGCTAAAAACCTAACCCCCGAGCCCATGGAATTACCTCAGCATGAAGCCAGGTCCTAACGTTACTAAGTTTTTCACACGGCAAGCAGAGATCACCCCAGATCCCCAAACCCGGGGGCTGCGGAGAAAAGGCAGCTTGTAAACATGAAGGGAAAAACAAACAACAAAACACCTCTAGCCCACTGAAGAAGGGTTTTATTCCCATTTCACACAACAGGTCTTTGGAGAGGCCACCCCTCCGCTCCCAGTTTTTCCAGCAGAAATGGCCTTTTTGCTCCAGATCCCATTGACCTCCCAGGAAACCTCTGCACCCAGCGCATGCTGGGCAGCTGAAAGCTGCGGGCTCGCCCTTAGGTCACGGCCCCTCAGTTCCCCACGGCCAGGCCGGGCCCGCGGCACGCTGCACGCAGCTCTGCTGACCCCTGCCGCACCGACGCGGCGTTGCGTACCCCTACGTACTCGGCTCGGGCCAGGCCCCGAGGGGAAGCCCCACCGCCGCGCCGCACCCCCAGCCCTGACCAATCGATTGCCGGCCCACTCGCCCAGCCGCCCCGCGCCCGCTTCAAACACACCCACTGATCGATGGCTCAGCGAGCGACTGCTTGGGTCTGGTGGCCGGGGGGGGCGGGCGGGTCGGCGGCCGCCGCCATTTTGTAGGAAGCGCGGCGCAGGGCTCCTGTCTTCTCCCGCTGCGCCGGGGCCGTGTGAGGCGGGAGCGGGGGTGGCCCTGAGGTGGGGCCGGGGAGAGTGGCTTGGGGCTGGCTGGTCCGTGCGGGGCCTCGGGGATCTCTGCGTTCGCTTCTCTTGCAGGGGGAGCCGGAGCGCTGGGCGAGGGGCAGCCGAGCATCTGATCTGTCATGGCCAACGTGAGTAACCCGGGCCAGGTGTGGGGGCTGCGGCTCTGTTCGTGGGCCTCGGTCGTACCCCGCTACGCCGTACTGAAAGGTGATGGGGATCGACCTCCTCCTTCCGGCTGGGTTTGGAAAACCAGTTGCTGTGGTTCAGTTGGATTAAGGGTGGAGGTGCACCAGGTTCTTTGTGGTTTTCATACCGTGAGTTAAAGCAAAGGGCTTAGGCTGAGGGATAGCACCCGTTGCTGGTCTCGTTTTGTCGTGCAAGCCGCTGTAACGCCGTGATTTCAGGGGGTGTTGTTCTGTGGTGCGATGTCAGGTGTGTAAATGTTTGCAAAGTCGGGCTGAATCAACACGGCTGTGTCACAGCGCTGTGTCCATACGGGTCCCTTCCAGCTTGGGATGTCCTGTCACACTCTGTGTGCACAATCCTGATATCTCCATGTTAAATGAATCTGATTGTTAACAAAAGCGGTTTTTCCAGTAAAAAAAAAAAAGAAAAAGCACCCACGCTGTGGCAGGTGGGATTTCTGTTTCTCAGCACTGCGTGGTTTTGTGTAAGCGTAGTCACAAATTATGAGTAGTTTTGAGGCCTTCTAAGTGATGCTTTTAATTTCACCTTTTGAGTATATGATGGGTTACTTTTCTAATAGGTATGTAACTGCATCAGGAAAGTCATCCCTCTGTTTCTGAAGTATAAAAGAATGGGTAGACTTGGCCATTTTATCATGGCACTTGATTATTCCTTATTTAAAAAAAAAAAACACAAACATCAGTAACAGTTGCTTCTTGCCCTGCTGAAGATGCTATCGTTGGGTTTGAGAGTTACTCCTCATGTTGAAGCACTAATGGTTCTCCCAAGCTCTGTTGTTGAGACCATTTGCATTCGGAGGGAGACCGTGTTGCATCACTTTCTGTTTACCACCTGACTGAATCAGCTTCTGATAGCAATGGATAGCTCTGTTGATGGTATAACGCCGTGGCGCGAAGCAGATTTGCTGGTGTATCCCAAGACAGCAGAATTCATAAAGGTTTTATGGCTCGCTGGCAGTTTGCCCGGGGTGCTGAACTAATCTGTTTGCAGTAATGCTTGTTTATAAATACGTGAATGTGCTGAATTTGCAAATCTAACATTGGTTGCGCTCGCTTCGGTTTTGCATGTGTTAAATATTTATGGATTTCGAGTGCAAAATACAGAAGTAGAAATTACCATACCCACCAGTTTTGGTATGCATGTCTGCCTGCGTCCTTCGGAGCTGTTGGTGGGTGTGCTTTGCTGCCAAAGAAGCGTGTGTGTGTGTGTGCATATGTGTGCTTCTAGATGAAAAATACAAGATGCATCTGTAGTGATATTATCTAGTGTCCCCTCAAGTCTTTTAGGAAGTGTGAATATAGACCAACTAATGTTTGCACTGGTTTTCAGGGCAGAGGTCTTGGATATCAGCAGTTACTTAACTAGCGGTATTTCTTGTAGCGATTGAATTGTGACAATCATGGAAACAAGGCTGGGTGCATTGATTTTCCACAGCTATAACTTAATTTGGGTTATGACGTTTGAGTGGTGCTACTTAAACTCATTTTTTCCCCTCAAATAAGGAGGTCTTTTCCTAAGTGCTTTCAAGGCTTTTCATTAACTTAGAAAGCTATTCCTGATAAAAGAAAAAATAATAATGTGTTTTTTAAACTTCTGTGTTACGAAAACAATTGCTGATAGTTAAATTACAGTTTTAATTACGGAATGAAGTTTTACGATATACAGAATTGTACGTGAACTAGTAATTTTGTTAGCAGTATATAATACTTGCTTTTGTTTTTGTCTTCTCAGGTGCTCTGTAACAGAGCAAGATTGGTCACCTACCTACCAGGGTTTTATTCCTTAGTCAAAAGAGTTGTAAATCCCAAGGCTTTTTCTACAGCAGGTTCCTCTGGCTCAGACGAGCCTCATGTTGCTGCTACACCTCCTGATTTATGTAAGAACAAGCAAATTCATTTTCTTTGAATTGATGTACTATCACAACTGTACACTCCATATAAAACTAGGAATTCTGAAGTGTGTTTTTTTATGGCAGGACACTTAAACCCGTGTTCTCGTTGCCTTGGTTTTGTGATTGTGATCAAATAAAGATATTTGAGCTTTTCTTTTTTTTTTTTAAATTCCTTTTTAAATAACACGATGACTAAAGCAAGGCCTTGACTTTTACAGGTCCAAGAACAGTATGGCCTGATGAAGTAATGGGTCCATTTGGTCCTCAGGACCAGAGATTCCAGTTGCCTGGTAATATTGGTTTTGACTGTCACCTAAATGGTACTGCTGCTCAGAGGAAAAGCCAAGCCTCAAAAAGTCTGCCTGATATATTAGCGGAGCCTTCGCCGAATGAAAGGCATGAATTTGTAATGGCACAATACATAAATGAATTTCAGGTAAGAACAAGCTTCTGAGCAAAGCTGATATTTCTTGTCCAAGAGAAACATGATTATTGTGTCTTCCTTCTGTAAAAAGATTTTCATGATGTTCCAGATGGCTTTGAAAGATGAACTTCAGGTGGGGTAAGGAAGCCTGTGTAGAACCTAGCGACGTGACTTACATGGATGTGTGAAAACTGCAGTATCAAAATGTACTGCTTGCCAAGTCTTACCACCTTTTATCAAATAAGAGTGGTAGTTTCTTACTTCGGTATTTCATTTAGTGGATTTGGCCTTCCATAGTTTAGACAGTGTTTTCAAACCTGTCTGTTTAGTTCTGATTCCTGTGGAATTCAGACATGAGAAGCAGACCAATGTAGCTCAACCCCAAGTCTCAAAATAAGAGTGCATTTTGGCAGTGGCAAAACTTGCAGCCAGTCAAGTGCCTTGTTGATGACAGGCAGGTTGTTAATTGCTAGCTTGACTTGCGTGGTCAGACTGTTTCAACAAATGTTTATTGCTACTAGCTGCTGACTCAGCTTTCCAATCTCTGAGTTCTTGACATGTTCAGACGTCAGAAGTCAGCTAGTAAATCTCTGTTGTAAAAGTGCTGTGTAGTGTGTTTTTTTTTAATGCACCGTATTTCAAAGTGTTGAGAAAACGAGTTCCCAAAAGTCTGTTTTCAGTGTGTATGAATCACAACTTCAGTTAAAAGACCAACAGAAAAAAATCTAACCTTTGGTTTACTTAACACAAACCAGGTGCAGTGATGGCATGTCTGCATTCTAGAAAGATGACTTGTATAATGAAGTCATCAGTGCACCTGCTGCTGTCCAGATGGAATGGTGAAACTGGAAAGGTTTTGCAACTGGTATTCAGAAGGCAGTTAAACAAGTTAACAAGAATCAGCTTGTTTAATACCAGTGTTGCTCAGGAATCCGTGAGCAGTGTTTAGCTAGTGAAAATGCTGAACTACTTCTCTAGAAGACCCAGATCTGGACTGAATACAAAATCCTCCCATGGGTTGCTACAGCAGGCAGGAGAAAAGCTCGGTGCTGCTGAAGCTCGAGTAGCTGTGCTTGAACAGTCAGAGGAATTCTGTTTGCATGAAACTAATATAAATGAACCTACAAGCCCATTAGTATGAAAATGTGGTATAGCTCTTTGGAAAATGGCTGTAGTCCCTTAATTATAGTGTAGATAATTAAGTGTGTGTACTGTGAGTTGTCTTTAGCTGGACAGAATGGGAGCAGTAGACAAGAAATCAAAATCAGCTGTTACATCACTGTTCTTAGTAAGGGAAGCAACCAGCAATTAGGAAGAAAAGAAATGGTATAGCAGCATGACTGTGATTTGTCAGGCTCGAAGTACCAGCTGATCTGTCCCAGTGATGTTACAGTCATAATGCAAAATGCATGTGGAAATGTGTGTATTGAAGTGTGGTTAATTCCTGTTGTTTGTCTACATGTCTGTTTTCTGTTTTTTCCCTATCACTCTTGCTTTATAGAATAAAAAAGTCAGCTATGCTGTGTATTCAGTGGAATAGTTTCCTCCAGAGAGAACTTGCAGTTACAAACTGGTGCTAAGTGGGACTTAATATACTACTCAGCCTTGTAACTTAAGTCTCAAGTTGCTGAAATTTCTTGTAAATTAAAGCAAGGTTATACCTGCTAAAGCTGTTTGTAAGCATTCTGCACCCATGTTACATAGTAGTTGCTATCCCAAAGCAGACAGCTGTTTTAATTACCTTCTTAAGGACATCATAATAAATTCTGTGTATCTGACTTACAGTGCTGGATTTGTAATGTACCCCCAAAAATAAGGTGGTTTTTTTTTTTAGAAGCTATAGGATATAAAATTGGTATTATTGGAAAACAATTTGATTTTTCAAGATAGAATAGTTCTACCTTACAGGCTACAGTTTCAGCTAGAGCTGAAATTACTGGAATTTCAGAGCTCTTCAGCTGCTGTAGAGCTTCCAAGTTTTACTCTGGCTCAGGTTATGTGCATACGTCTGAAATCTGTCAGTTGCTGTTGTATCAAATGCTTGCAGGCCATTGTTTCAAACAGGTATTTTTCAGAAGTTTCCCTATTGGTTAAGGCTGTGGATAATGCAGTTAGAATAAAATAGAATGTAGAATTTCTGTTCAACTAGTAGGCTATAAGCATACTTTAATATCTAACTTTAATATCTAACTGTACTAACTTTAATATGTAAGAACTAGTTGCAAGTGATAGCAAATCATCTTTCTGTGAGACTTCTTGGCTATATCAGTAGGCATACAGTCACAAAATACAGTCTGGTGTGTGATGTTATTCCTGTTGTTTATTAAAGAGAAGGAAAGCTAATTTTTCTTCTTTATTTTTTCCTCAGGGTTCTGATGTTCCACAGAAACAACAAATAAATAACGCTGAAACGTACTTTGAAAATGCAAAAGTGGAATGTGCAGTACAAGCTTGCCCTGAACTGTTGAGGAAAGGTATAAAAAAGGTTGACTTTTTTTTGATGATTTAAAAAAAAACAACAACCCATAAACTCTTTTTAAAAGTAAAAACATGTGAGTAAAGGCTTTGGTGGAACTGACATCACAGAATGTGTAATGCAATAAGGGAATCCAAAGTTTGTATTTCACAGAAAAAAAGGACATGTAAAATGAAGACTGAAATGTTGCTGCTGACAGTGCTTTGAGTTTCGTTAAAATGGAGTGCTCTGCTCCAATAAATGATGTAGGGGGAGAAAGATTTTGGTTTGGACCCTTTCTGTGAGTCTGCTGTTGTGTCCTAGGAGCAGTCTGATGCAGATCTGGGACACTTCTACTGAAAGGTTTAATACAAAAAATTAGTATGTGTGGGATCTTCTGACTTAACCAGAAAATACGGATCTGTGCACCTCATGCAGAGAACTGGAGTTCTGTTCATTTTGAAATAAAAAAAATTTCCTAGGTGTTATCTTTTTGCAAAGCAAGCTACTTGTTTGCATATTCTAAAATTTACAGAATACTGAGGCCTTAATTACAATTATAGAGGAGGTCTTGAAATAGCAGACTCCAGTCTATAAGTAGCTAATGGGGCCTTATGAATGTACACTGCTTGTTGATCTGATATTTAAAAAAAACAAATGCACATATATGTTGTATTCAAATGAATTGAAAGCTCTAAATTAGGGTTGCTGATTTATCTAGAACTGGAAAATCTTTAAGAGCAAGCCATAAAGTACTGGTTTCACTTTTAGACTTCGAATCAATGTTTCCAGAAGTGAATGCCAACCATTTAACAGTACTGACTGTTACCCAGAAGACTAAAAATGATATGACTGTATGGAGTCAAGAAGTAGAAGAAGAGAGAGAAACGCTGTTAGAAAATGTAAGTAGTTGACATAAGTATCATTTTTATCTTTGTAGATTAATCTTCTGTGTGTTTACATGTATATTCTGGTTCATTTCCAGCTCTGGTAGGAATATACCATATTGCATGTTTAAGCTAATCCTGTGTTCTCTTTCTGATAAAATGGAGACAACTTTTAACTCTGTCGTGTTATTATTCTACTTGAAATTTCTCATAAAACTATTGAATTCTTTATACAGTAGATGGAGTCAACTGTGTATGTTGTAAAACACTAAAGTAACACATGAGACATTGTCTTCTTGCACTTAAAGGGCAGCAAGTATTTTCTCACCTTATTTCCACATTAGTAGCCTGTGTTTTGTGGCATTTTTCTACTCTTATTTTTTTGGTGGTGTAATTAAAATTCAAGCATGGACTTCGTGCATCCTCACTTACAAAAGTGGTTGCTCTGTTTCCTCATCCTGGTAACAGGTAGATCTTCTAGTCTGGATATCAGTAACGCTGAATGGATCGAATGCTAACCAGCCTCATGAGTTCTGACTTGATGCTCTCTTGCCACTAGAGGTCTCTCTGAAAATAGCTTCGTTTCTCATTGTTCAGGTTGTTTTGTACCTGCTCCAGCAGGCGTCACTGTTAGCCACTGCTGGCATTTTTTTTTCTCTTGGCATGTGAAATACAACATTTTTAGGTATTACTTGTAATTTTCCTAAAACTATTAAAAAAAAATCATCTGATAAGATTTTCATTTATGCAGTGAGGGTCAGATCCAGCTTTTAATGTCATTTACAGCCTTGTAAATTGCAGGTGTGGTCTGTAGAAAGCAATGTATGTGTTACCACTAAAAGAAACAAGCTGTCTGCAGTATCAACATAAAAAATGACATGCAAATTAAAAGTCCCGTCATCTTAGTGTGTTCTTCTCTTTGAATTATGTATGGTCTGTTGATCTTTGGCACTGTAATCTGGTCTAATAATATGTTAATTGGCATCTTTCTTCCTTGTGCACCTCCCTGTCAAGTCTAATATTGTCATTGTAGGAGTGTTAGGATGTTAGCTGTAACCTCCCGGACTAAAGGTTACTAACAGCAAATTCACAAGGAAATGGTCTGTTTGTTTGCTTCATAAATGGTTAGAAGTTACATTAAAAATACTAATTCAACGTGAGAGACTTGAGCTCAAGTAATGAGGGTTATTTACAGCCAGATCTAAGCATTTACAGTGGTGGATCTCAGGTGGTTACTAACGCTGCTCTAAGAGCTTGCTGTGGGCTTGTTACACTACATCTTTTGATCTAGTGTTGTATCAGAAATGTCATGCCTTAAATGCTGCCTTCACATGGCTTGCTAATGTTTGTGGCTAATCTTCAGAGGCATCAGACCTCAATGTGTGGAACTGGTTAATGTAATGAATAAACTTCCTTATTTTGGACCTCCAAAGGGGTGAGGCTGAGCAACTTCAATAATCTTTGTACCTCAAACTTGTCAGGGAACAAAATGGAAGTAAATAAAGTATTAATTTATTCTGAAGTTAGAGGTATGTCTTCATATGAGATTAGGGAAATTCCTTTGTGTTTCAAGGGAGCTGCATGAATTCTATGTCTACTTCTCTCCAGATCAGTGTATTTAGCTGTTTGGAATCTTGTACTTGGACATGCTTTCCTCAGAGTGCATGGACAATTCTGGAATCATCACATTTCTTAAGGCTTTGGGGGGGAGGGCTCTCATTTGCCTTTGCAGACGTGTTGAGAACTTACCCTGTGAATTCTGACCCTCCTAACATGGGTTGGAAACTGCTGATCTAGGTGATTAAAAGCACATAACTGAGGTCTTGTGTTCTTGCTCATCTATCTGTGCAAAAATGTGCTATGTAATCTGTAGGTTATGTGATTTTCTTGTCCCTGTGTTGTGATGTCGGCTTTAAATTTAGGTGTTTGGTTGTTTAATATTTTTCTGTGTCTGGCAAACAGATAACTGCGACTCAGCACCGAAGATTTAAAAAATAGCATTGTTAAATCAGCTGATGTGAAAAAGTTGCTGTAAAAATGTAGAGACTTCTTTAAGAGATTTCTCCAGAGAAGGGAGGTTTGTGGTGAGGCATTAGAGAATAGGGAACCTCTTGGTACGTTACTTAGTTTGAAATAGTATTTTCATAAACATCAGCTGGTATCCTGTATTGTAAACAAACCAACTTTGTCCAACGGTAGGAAAGTTTGAAAGTGTTGTTCATCCTAACTGAGAATTAAGTACAACAACAGAATTGGTGTAGACTGCTGTAAAAAATCAAGTATTTAAGGAACTGCTTGCTGTCATGATGCTGAACTAAAACGTCCCTCAAAAATCACTTGCAGTTGTATGTTTGTACTACCAGCACTACATTGGTACTTTCCTGCTAGCTAAGAGCAGACCTTTACAGCAAAACCGTATTTTTATACAAAAACATAATGCTGCATTCACATCAAATTTGCAGAGTTCAGGTGAGATTTGTGGTCCCATTGAAGTAATACTTGATGACTTTGAGAGGCTAACAGGTATGACTGCAGTCTGCACGAATAATCAGGGCAGTTACATTATTCCACACACAAGCAGGTAATACGTTACTGACTGGCACAAGGAGCACTTACAGATGTTGTATGATTGAAGTAGCCTAATGTATGCCATTCACTTTAGTTGTCTTAATATTGTTAATATTTTCGTTGAAAATAAGCTGAATTTCTCGTATACTAGTAGAGAACAAGAATTTCTGCTAGTTCATTTTCAGTATGTTTTGTGTGTTCTGATCTGTGTATATCTATCTGTCTGCCTGTATATAAAACAGTTCTGATATTCTTCCTTCCTTTTTCTTCTTCTAAGTTCATTAATGGTGCCAAGGAAATCTGCTATGCAATCTGTTCTGAAGGCTATTGGGCTGACTTCATTGATCCTTCCTCAGGACTGGCAGTAAGTCATGTGCTGTGTAGAACCCTATTGTCTGAACTAGCACTGGTACTGGAGTTCTTCTGTGTGGGTTAAATCCAACTCTATCATATTGCCACAAAGCTGTTACCATAGGATAATTCCTTTTATAATTTTGGAAGATAGGTTATGACCCTTAGTATACTGTGTCTGCTGTTGCAGTTGGCACTTCAGAGAACAGCGTTCAGCAATGAAGTTGAATTTTAGATAACTGTAGGAATTTGATGCCTAAAAGCTTGTCGCTGTGCTTCTACAGCTGTGGGCTGCTTCTGCCTTCCAAAAGGTCTCTTGGTTGTCTATACACCTGTTTGTGTAGATGGGTGCTTCTAAAAAAACAACAACAAACCTCTTTGCACAAGTTAATGATTTGTTACGTAGAATAAATGAATAGCTTATTCCAATTAAACAGCCTGGAATTCATTATCACATTACACGAGTTCTCTGGAGGAGCTGACAGTTTCTTACCAAGACGTCCATGAAATGTAACAGCATCTTAAAAGTTAGAAAAGAGAATTGAGTTTCTATCAAAGCACGTGCGTGTGTACGTGCATTTTTGTTGGAGAGCTAATTGTTAAAAGTCTCATACCTGAACATAATCATAGCAAAGCTCATTTTAGGGGGGTTTATATCTAAAAACACCATGAAAGATGGTGGTTTACTGTGTCGCAGAGCCAAATAGGTTTAACAGGGATTGCTTGTAAGCTAAGAAGGCAGTTGAAGATGTTTATGGTACTTAAAAGCATCACTGAGAATTCAGCACATTTAAAGAGCAGTTACAGATTAATGAAAGTAGGATATTTTCTTTGGGTTCTAGTTTGGTAGTGACATCCTTACCCATAATCTGTCCATCAGCAGTATGCTTTTGTCAGAAACTTCCTCTTCTGAGATAAAGCAGCTGAAATACCCTTTTCAGATTGATGCAGATTTTACTGTTAAAAGCATCCTTAGAGGCTCACTGAAAAGGTACATGCCTTAATTTTTGTGGATTCATAGGAGATTTCTATTCTTAATGTCTGAAGCAGCAGCAGAATTTTTTGAAAACGCTTTGAGGTTTTTAGTACGTGTGACTTATTAGACATTCAGACGTGCTGACATGCCCTCAGCCCTCTGTCTGTGCTAAAAGTGTAATACCCCTTTACAAATGGGTTATCAATACAATCAGGGGTGCTCTGCCTGTAGGTGTCTCAAGCAAAACTGCACGTACAATTTCTTCCAATGGATGTAAGTGGTATTTCTGGATTTAGTTTTGTTGCTGTCTTTTCCTTTCCTTTTCAAAAAGGAGTAAGTCTGACACTTCAAAAACCTGAATGCGTTGTTACTGGGCTGTTAACTCTCGTGGTAGAAAATGTTCAAAATAATAATGAAAACTTCTCTTCTTTTCCACCTAGTTTTTTGGACCTTACACAAACAACACTCTGTTTGAAACAGATGAACGCTACCGCTACTTCGGATTCTCTGTTGATGATCTTGGCTGCTGCAAAGTTATTCGTCATAACATCTGGGGTACTCATGTTGTTGTAGGAAGTATTTTCACTAATGCTGAACCTGACAGCCCTATCATGAGAAAACTGAGTGGAAGAAACTAGCAGTCACCAGGGTTTCACCGATCCATGTGACTTTGGCATTCTTTGACTTGATTCTTTGTAAGCATTGTCAGAAAGTACCACGCTTTTGAGGTAATCTCAGATAATAAAGTACCCATTATTTATTTTAGTCTCATGACTGTGTCCACACATGTGACTTAAAATGTTATTTGACACCATTTTAACAGATACTTGTATGTGCCACATGAATTGTAAGCTGTGAGTTTCCCTCATCTTTAATTGAGTTCAAACTCAGTTGACTTCAATACATAGCTATCTGCATAGCCTCTTATTATTATCAACTGTTCTGTCTTTCGGTGTCTGACAAATCTGTATTCTTTGCATTAAGAATCTTGATGCCACTGAATTTTCTAGGAATTTTGACCACTTATTCCAGTAAGTTAGTGGCAAAAAAAAAAGGGGGGGGGGGAGAGGAGCAAGTAATAATACTATCTCCTAGGATATAAAACTTAATGAGGACTGCAGCAGTGAATACTGGACTAATTAATTGCTCATGCAGTGCTCTAAAAAGAGAATAATCTAAGCTTTCAGAGATCTTTAACTACAAGTAGTACTTCTCTGGAGAAGTGCTGATGTGATTGCTGCATCCAGAGACTCAGTGAAAAGTCTTTAGTTACTTTAGAATCAGTCATCTCTTCAAGTTTTTGTCTTCCATGTTGCTCGTGATTTTATTTTCTCAGTGTTAGCTAAGTATATTTAACTATTTTATATATGTAAATGTAATTTAAATTTGCTTTTGGAATTTTCTAAGGTCATTAAATACATTGATGTGGGCAAAGAAAAAAGATAACAGGTCAATGCTTGGATACCCTCATTGTTTTTTCTTTTACTTGAATGCAACTGAAATCTATCTCTGGAATTTCAAATGCCTCTGCAAAGGGCAATTATGATCAATTGCTGTAATTACAATCAATTATAGAAAATATTTCAGCAGGAAGGTTTCAGTAAATAAGTCAGTCTCTTCAGGTGACATAAAAACCTTCAAATCAATTGAAGTTACTGGAGAGAGAACAGTGAGGATAATTCAAGGCATCTGAAATTTCAAAACTGTCTGCTGCCTCACTACAGAAACTAGATAATTAATGTTGTTGCACTCACTTTTTAGGGCTGTTTGGTAATGTACCACAGCTGTAGCTGTTTGTGCAATAATAGGAATCTTTCAGTCTTGACTCAGTCAAAATGTAATGCAACTTTTGTCTGGATAATGGCTGCCAGGAAGGTGTGTTGAGAGGTTTAGCTTCCTTTCAAGTAGCTTGGGATTTTAATAATCATATGTTTTTCCAATACTAACTATTATAGATTGAACACTTGTTCTAGGTTTGTATACTGTTTCTATTCCTTACTCAGGTTCTAAGCCAGTTTGTCACCAAAGTCTTTCCTCTGGCTTTATTTAGTAGGCTTAGAACCAGATCCTTACCAAGTGCCTGTACCTGTCCTTATTAATGACTGCCAGATCATGGAGGTTTAGGAAGGCTCTCTCTGCTGAAGAAGTGACAGCAGCCTCCTCTATTCTCACCCTGGCTAAGGCAGCTGTTGAGAGTTTGTCTTCCCATCGTCATTATTGTTGGCTCCAGCCTATACACATTCCAGTGCTGAAGTGTATGGCTGCTGAGGCAGGATTTGCTTACTGCTGTGTTGTGGAATCTGCCGTATTTCTAGGACACGAGCTCTTCACCTCCTGTCTGCTGGCTAAGAAAGTTGTAATACTCAAAGTCTGGTTTATTTTTCTGGCCTTTTTGTTAAAAAGGTTTAACAAATACCAAAAGAGTTACAGAGTATCTATGTACAAAACCGATTGAGGCATGATTCTTTTGCAGAGTACAAATTACCTGATTTGATCGTGGAGAGTTGTTAATGTCTCGGTGCACAGTATAGTACCATTGTAGAGAACTTAGTTGGATAAATACTAGAAAAATTCTGTGAAATGCTTCATGTATAGTTTAACTATGTTGAAGGCTCTTGGTACTCTCTTTTTGTTTTCTTCAAGTGACTTTGCTGTACTTGCCTTTCTATTTTTTTTATAAAGAGAGGTGTATTTTCAGGCAGCTATCCAAATTCAACTTGGGGCACAGTTTGAGTTCATACCCTGTAGAGTTTCGTGCTGGAAAATGTGGGGTTTTTTTGGTTGTTTTTTTTTTAACAGTAGCTCTTCAAATGGCTTTAACCCAGGGCAAAAAAAAAACAACTCACTGAAAATGGTGGGAATTCTGCCTTGATGTCACTCGTCTTAGTATTTCATGCTAGAATTTGAGGGGAGATATTTTGTGTTATTTTTCTAACTAACATTTTCTCGTACATAGAAGCTTACTAAAACTCTCAAGAGGCTTGAACTATTCCAGTTCTACTTCCCTCTCATCAGAAGAGATTTATTGTATATTAATTTGCTACTGTGAAATAAAGGTTTTGGAATACAGTGTGATTAGCTGTACTTCTGGTAATAAAAAAAAGCAATAAACAAAGCACTTCTCAGTGTCACCAAATGAGATCCTTTCTATGGTTAATAAATGAACAGAGATTTTGTGCAGTGTTATATCTGTCCTTAGCAAAGATTAATGTTCTATGGGAAGTTCTATTCTTATCAATTTGGGGAGAATTTCTGAAAGTTTGGCACTTTTAGTGAAGAATGAATGAGTTTTCTTGTCAGTGAACTCAAGCTATTTAAAGTGACACTGAGCATCACAAGAGCAGTGCTGTGACTGTAGTTAGTTATTTGCAAACATTAATATACACAGTGAATATGCTTAAAATATGCAAGTCTAGAAATTATTTGTACTGGTCAAAAAGCTAAAAAATGATATAGGTGAGGTACTTGCCACTTAGGTGCCTTAAGATATGAAAACTGTGCTAAATGTCTCTTCAAAGAATTCATACTAAAGCTAAGAAATAATATGGAGTTGTATTTTGTCTTAAATAGCTGAATCTTATGTGAGCTGTTATCCTGGTGAAGTTCTACACTGCTGTGAAGTAAAGAACCTTATTCTCCTTCCACCAGGAGCCACCTGGCTGGAAGTAAAGTGCTCACAAGGTCAAAGGTATCTCTTGGGGTAGAAGGCCCCTTTTCTTTGCAGGCTTGTTGCCTTCTCTTGCTAATTGCAGTGTCACTCAACAAGAGATTCTCTGGTTCATAAACGCGCAGGGAAGTACAGCTGTAACATTAGACAGCTCCAGGTAACTGATCCAGAAAGGTAAGGCTGCAAGATGTAAGCTGTTTTGTCACGGTAACAGATGTAAAACTTGGTCTGCGAGCTTGTTTGGCTCTAAAAGGTTCTGCCCAGTCAGGCTAAACTCATTGCAGAAATCTTGCAGATAGTGGGAAAACGCATAAATGTGGAAGAACTCTGTAGTGCATGCATTTACACTTGTTCAAACAACTTGAATGAAGTATGGAGTAGTGATACAATTTTCATACTCTGAGTGATTTGTGTAATCCAGGCCTTCAGAGAACACTCACCCCGCTCTTTTAGTCAGCTCTCCCCTCAGGCAGCGGTAGAGCAGCCCTGGATGAAGTTTGCCTGCTGGACTAAAGGAAACATGAAGGCTGCTGGTTGAAAAAATGCGTGGAATTGGTTTTCAAGGTATGTGGCCCAACTGAAGCTTCTGAAATGTCTGATGGATACAGATAAGAAGGTAATCTTGTAATATGATGTAGTTCAGATACTTGGTGTATTTATTTTTGAAATTGACTGAGAAATTAGGTAAGTAATTAAACCGTAGTGTTCACACTTATTTAAAAGTTGTTCATATTTATTAAATGAATTCCTGCTCTTGCTCCCAAGCTCGTACTTGGTAGGCACTGCTGACAGCTCTTGCATTTGGAGATGGCTTGTTATGTTGCAGCAGGGATGTCAGACTTGTGAAGGAGATATGTGAATTAACTGGTGAGAGGGTAATGGAGGGCTGAAATACCTCACTCAATCCAAAATGAAACATCTCATATGTGCATATTTTTAGACGCTCTATTTTGTTTGAAACATGGATGTTTTCACACAATTTTCACATGTTTTTGGAATTTTTTTCAGATTTTCTTATGCAAAGTCAAAAACTCTTAATTTATATTCTGTATGAATAGGTGTTTTTATTACATGTGCTTCGATTTCTTATTTTTTTATTGCACTCTCTGTAGCATAGTATTTAACATTACATCATGGGCTGTGTCCTGCACGTGGATGGGTGCTGAGACTGCACATGAGCTTGTCTGAAAAAATGTATTACCTACACAACTCATTTGTCAGGAAGGAGCATTAAGATTGTTCAGTATTTTCCAGCGATTAAGTATAGATTAATTCTGGGAAATTAATTAAAGGTAAAAAATGAATATAGAGTGACATTCCTGCAGTTTATTTTAATTGATCACCTTTCCTCTCAAAGCATAACTTAAGCTGGGCTAACTAATTTTTGCAATTAGTGGTGAAGTTCTGAAATTCTGACCCTGTTACTGAAGCTGCTGCCCAAGGACTTTCCCCCAGCAATCAGAGACATCAGCAGCACCTGAGCACTAATGGCTGCACTAATGCCACCTGGGTGTTGTATTGGTATCCATAGGGGGGACAGGAGGCCAGCTGTTCTTCATCATTTTGTTGAAGCCAGCAGAACTAATTTCCACCAGGTAAAGGTATGGCTGATCACGCTGGAATGCACCAAGGAAGGTTGCACATTGCCATGTACGTGTGCTTTGTGTCTCAGTTTTCGTGCAGGCTGTCACTTGCACAGAGAAGCTTTTCCATGCAGCTGGAAGGTGCCCAGGAGCTACATGCACATATGCACATACATCCCTGTGCTTGCTGCTCGTAGCAGCTGCTCAATGACAACAGCAACAATTTGTATCAGCTGCAGGAACAGCAATGTGTTGGCTTTTTCATAGGATCCTGCCCTGTTATAGCTCCCTTTGTTTCTAAGGGAACAACAGCATCTGACAGTGCTTTGTCAGGAGCAAATCCTCGCTGGGGGATGCGTGCAGCGTTGCTTACATCTCCCACTAAGATATCTTACAGAGACACAGTTTGCTTTTGGCACATGTGGGTTTTCTCACGCAAGGTCTAACCTTGGTGTATGTATGCCTTCACCAGGTGGCTGCCACTGAATTGTTTACTCTTAGTCACATCCCAAACATTACACTGCAACATGAAAACTCTTGAAATAAGTAGGGAAAAAGAAGTCTCCTTTCCCCACTGGTCGTCAGGGAACACAGGTGGGTAATAGGCTCAATGTGCTGCAGCTGTGCCCAGCCCAACCCAGCTTATCCCAGAGCACGGAGCTCCTCTGAGCTGTTGCTCTCCTCCTGGCTCTGCTGAGTGGTTGGTTAGTTGGTGCCCTGCTTAAGTTCGGTAAGTTGTGCTCTTTAAGTTGCTCTCAGCTCTGAAAATAATTAAAATTACTGTAGAAGTTCATTGCAGGGGGGTTGGACCAGCTGGCCTTCAGAGGTCCCTTGCAATTCAAACAACTCAGTGATTCTGGGTCTCAAGGTGGTGAAAAGCAAAGGGCCCAAAGGGGTTGGAGGGGCTGCTTCTCTGCCCCTGTGCTGCTGTGGGAGGTGATGGGGCTGTGGAGGTGGGCTGCCCAGTGATGTAGCATGTATTCCTGCTTGGTTGGCTGCAAACCTCCCTGGCTCTGTGAGCTGCAGTTGGAGGAGACCAAAGCATGAAACCTGATGTAGTATTGGAGAAGAAGGTGG